>NW_021941330.1:5000-40244 GCF_902148845.1 Salarias fasciatus
GAACATGACTCTGTAACTCAGCCAAACAAAGGCCCACAGTCCTGATTTTCACACCACGCACTCACAACCCTAGCCTTGACACAACCCTACTTCCAGAATGTCACATTGACCAACTTTTGACCAAAACTTCAAGAAACCCTAACCCTAACCCTACCACCCGGACCGGCTCGTCACCCTCTACGCATGGCTCAAGTCTCAAGTCTAAAGCACTTAGGGTTACAAAGTTATTACACGAGCAGTTATTAACTGGGTTCTTAATGATCCCTATTACCTACTGGAAGCCCTAACACTTACATTGACTCCTATGGGGCTCCGGGAACATGACTCTGTAACTCAGCCAAACAAAGGCCCACAGTCCTGATTTTCACACCACGCACTCACAACCCTAGCCTTGACACAACCCTACTTCCAGAATGTCACATTGACCAACTTTTGACCAAAACTTCAAGAAACCCTAACCCTAACCCTACCACCCGGACCGGCTCGTCACCCTCTACGCATGGCTCAAGTCTCAAGTCTCAAGCACTTAGGGTTACAAAGTTATTACACGAGCAGTTATTAACTGGGTTCTTAATGATCCCTATTACCTACTGGAAGCCCTAACACTTACATTGACTCCTATGGGGCTCCGGGAACATGACTCTGTAACTCAGCCAAACAAAGGCCCACAGTCCTGATTTTCACACCACGCACTCACAACCCTAGCCTTGACACAACCCTACTTCCAGAATGTCACATTGACCAACTTTTGACCAAAACTTCAAGAAACCCTAACCCTAACCCTACCACCCGGACCGGCTCGTCACCCTCTACGCATGGCTCAAGTCTCAAGTCTCTCACACTTAGGGTTACAAAGTTATTAACAAAAGACTCATTTCAAAGTGCCTTTTTTTGGAATAACTCCTCCCCCTTACATCACAACAACATGGTTCACATATGTATGGATAGATCTCGTCCAGACCTATCCATAGATGTCTCAACCATTCATGTCAGTTGTTCCTATAAAAAGTCATTCAATCTCAAAGCAAAAAAGAGGCACTTTGAGTGGTTTTTATCCCTATACCTAACCCTAACCCTAACCCTAACCCTAACCCTAGCCTTGACACAACCCTACTTCCAGAATGTCACATTGACCAACTTTTGACCAAAACTTCAAGAAACCCTAACCCTAACCCTACCACCCGGACCGGCTCGTCACCCTCTACGCATGGCTCAAGTCTCAAGTCTCAAGCACTTAGGGTTACAAAGTTATTACACGAGCAGTTATTAACTGGGTTCTTAATGATCCCTATTACCTACTGGAAGCCCTAACACTTACATTGACTCCTATGGGGCTCCGGGAACATGACTCTGTAACTCAGCCAAACAAAGGCCCACAGTCCTGATTTTCACACCACGCACTCACAACCATAGCCTTGACACAACCCTACTTCCAGAATGTCACATTGACCAACTTTTGACCAAAACTTCAAGAAACCCTAACCCTAACCCTACCACCCGGACCGGCTCGTCACCCTCTACGCATGGCTCAAGTCTCAAGTCTCAAGCACTTAGGGTTACAAAGTTATTACACGAGCAGTTATTAACTGGGTTCTTAATGATCCCTATTACCTACTGGAAGCCCTAACACTTACATTGACTCCTATGGGGCTCCGGGAACATGACTCTGTAACTCAGCCAAACAAAGGCCCACAGTCCTGATTTTCACACCACGCACTCACAACCCTAGCCTTGACACAACCCTACTTCCAGAATGTCACATTGACCAACTTTTGACCAAAACTTCAAGAAACCCTAACCCTAACCCTACCACCCGGACCGGCTCGTCACCCTCTACGCATGGCTCAAGTCTCAAGTCTCTCACACTTAGGGTTACAAAGTTATTAACAAAAGACTCACTTCAAAGTGCCTTTTTTTGGAATAACTCCTCCCCCTTACATCACACCAACATGGTTCACACATGTATGGATAGATCTCGTCCAGACCTATCCATAGGTGTCTCAACCATTCATGTCAGTTGTTCCTATAAAAAGTCATTCAATCTCAAAGCAAAAAAGAGGCACTTTGAGTGGTTTTCATCCCTATACCTAACCCTAACCCTAATTAGGGGATTCCAGGTCTTGTTCTGAGGGTCTCTGAGCGACGGGAGTAGGACCGTTGGAATCGCCTCGGCGAGCTCTACAACATATCTGGCATTGCCATTTTATACCCGGAAAGTGTATGTGGCATTTATTTCCCTAACCATGGGTCCTAGACAAAAACAGGACGTCTAGGTGAATTCGGGGGATTTTTTACAGTCCGGTGATGTGTCTTTTGACTCTCTAGCACCTATTTTTTTTTGTTGCAGTACCACCATTTTACCACTAGGGGGAGCAATTTGTCTGTCGTTTTCTGGAATATAGTTCCACAATTGGTTCAATCTACCACTGTGAGCCGTAGGAACATGCTAGAGAGCTGGGAGTTGGTTTAAACTGCTGTTAGGGGACTCGGGCTCCCTTGGCCACCGTTTCTGAGTGCCTAGGACCTTTCTACCAAAGATTCCAGAACTGAAGATTCCGTTTCCAGAACTGAAGATTCCGTTTCCGGAACTGAAGATTCCGTTTCCGGAACTGAACATTCTGAAAACGAGCTCCAACTCCGCTCAGGAAGGACCGAGAGCTCTGGCAATGACTTCAAATGAAAGCTGAGGGCCTCAGCAGTGCAATGGAAGTGGTTTCAAGTGTCCAACTACAACACTGTAGATTTTGAATAGGGATTCCAGATTGGTCAAGCCTTGACCGATTCTGGAAGGTGCTGTAACTGAGCTCAGGAAAGAGCTAGAGGTGTGGGATTTACTTCAAATGAAAGCTGGGGGGTCCCTGACAGGTGTGGTATGATGTCATCTCTGTAAACCTGCATAAAAATTTCACCTCATGAATCAGCCCATAGACTGTATGGTGGGATACAGGGGGATGAGCCTTATGTGTCCTGAGGGTCAGTTGGGTCCATTTCCACCATGAATTTTGCGACCCCTTGGGGAGTGGCAACAACCCCAAACACACAACTGTTGGGGTGGTGACTGTCTGTTTTGGGTGTTTTTGGGCTGATCCAAACATTTTGAGCTTCAAAGATGCAATCTGGAAGGGGATTCCAGATTCCAGATTCCAGATTCCAGATTGGGATTCCAGATTCCAGATTCCAGATTCCAGATTCCATATTGGGATTCCAGATTCCAGATTCCAGATTCCAGATTCCAGATTGGGATTCCAGATTCGGTCAAGCAATGATAACTCCTCTCAGGAAGGAGCTAGATGGCTGGGATTAGCATCAAATGAAAGCTTAGGACCTCAGCAGTGTAATGGTTGCAGTGTCAAGTCTCAAGTCACTTCTTAAAAATCGATGTCATTTTCTGGAAGGGGATTCCAGATTTAGACATCAAATGACCGATTCTGGAATCTGCTATAACTCCTCTCAGGAAGGAGCTAGAGGCGTGGGACTGGCTTCAAATGAAAGCTGAGGGTCCTGTGAGTGTAATGGTGGTAGTTTCAAGTGTCTTACTTCAATGTTAAGGGTTTTATGGTCAACCCTATGTGTAACCCTAACTCGGTAACCCTACACCCTAACTGTAACCCTATACCCCAAAAAAGCAGGTAAGTTGTGATGACATCTCTCTGACCCCTAAAGAAAAACTTTGACGTTCACCACAATAAGCATGTTCCCCGTGGGATTTGATCCCACAAAAGCTGGGTTGAAAGCCATAGCATTAGACCACTCAGCCACTCAGTGCCATGAAAAGGTGTGTTTGGAACTTGTACTTATGTTTTAAACTTTGTGTTGACGAGGAGTCAAAGGTCATTTAACCCTAGTTCCCAAACAATTAGGGCTAGGGTTATGAAAGTTGGATATGTGTCTCACTGGGGGTGCCTGACAGGTGGGTTGTGGTGTCGTCTCTGTAACCCTAGCAGAAAAATTTGACCTCATGAATCACCCCATAATGTGTATGGTTGGACCCGTGGGGATGAGCCTTGGGTGTCCTGAGGGTCGGTTCGGTCAATTTCCACCATGAAATTTGGAACCCTTCGGGGACTGGCAACGAACCCGCACACGTGTCTCTTGGGGCAGTGACTGTCTGTTTTGGGTGTTTTTGGGCTGATCCAAACACCCTGAGCTTCAGAAACGCAATCTGGAAGGGGATTCCAGATTTCGTCATTCAATGACCAATTCTGGAATCCTCTGTAACTCCTCTCAGGAAGGAGGTAGAAGTGTGGGATTGGCTTCAAATGAAAGCTGAGGGCCTTGCAAGTGTAACGGTGGTACTTTCAAGTGTCTAACTCCACGTTTAAGTTTCAATGACACTTTCTGGAAGGGGATTCCAGAATGTGTCATCCAATGACCGATTCTGGAATCCTCTGCTATAACTCCTCTCAGGAAGGAGCTAGAGGGCTGGGATTAGCATCAAGTGAAAGCTTAGGACCTCAGCAGTGCAATGGTTGCAGTGTCAAGTCTCAAGTCACTTCTTAAAAATCAATGTCATTTTCTGGAAGGGGATTCCAGATTTAGACATCAAATGACCGATTCTGGAATCTGCTATAACTCCTCTCAGGAAGGAGCTAGAGGGCTGGGATTAGCATCAAATGAAAGCTTAGGACCTCAGCAGTGTAATGGTTGCAGTGTCAAGTCTCAAGTCACTTTTTAAAAATCGATGTCATTTTCTGGAAGGGGATTCCAGATTTAGACATCAAATGACCGATTCTGGAATCTGCTATAACTCCTCTCAGGAAGGAGCTAGAGGCGTGGGACTGGCTTCAAATGAAAGCTGAGGGCCCTCTGAGTGTAATGGTAGTAATTTCAAGTGTGTAACTTCAATGTTAAGGGTTTTATGGTCAACCCTATGTGTAACCCTAACTCGGTAACCCTACTCCCTAACTGTAACCCTAACAATCCCAAACAATGAGGGCTAGGGTTATGAAAGTTTGATATGTGTCTCCCTCGGGGGTCCCTGACAGGTGGGTTGTGGTGTCGTCTCTGTAACCCTAGCAGAAAAATTTGACCTCATGAATCACCCGATAATGTATATGGTTGCATCCGTGGGGATGAGCCTTGGGTGTCCTGAGGGTCGGTTCGGTCAATTTCCACCATGAAATTTGGAACCCTTCGGGGACTGGCAACGAACCCGCACACGTGTCTCTTGGGGCAGTGACTGTCTGTTTTGGGTGTTTTTGGGCTGATCCAAACACCCTGAGCTTCAGAAACGCAATCTGGAAGGGGATTCCAGATTTCGTCATTCAATGACCAATTCTGGAATCCTCTGTAACTCCTCTCAGGAAGGAGGTAGAAGTGTGGGATTGGCTTCAAATGAAAGCTGAGGGCCTTGCAAGTGTAACGGTGGTACTTTCAAGTGTCTAACTCCACGTTTAAGTTTCAATGACACTTTCTGGAAGGGGATTCCAGAATGTATCATCCAATGACCGATTCTGGAATCCTCTGCTATAACTCCTCTCAGGAAGGAGCTAGAGGGCTGGGATTAGCATCAAGTGAAAGCTTAGGACCTCAGCAGTGTAATGGTTGCAGTGTCAAGTCTCAAGTCACTTCTTAAAAATCGATGTCATTTTCTGGAAGGGGATTCCAGATTTAGACATCAAATGACCGATTCTGGAATCTGCTATAACTCCTCTCAGGAAGGAGCTAAAGGGCTGGGATTAGCATCAAATGAAAGCTTAGGACCTCAGCAGTGTAATGGTTGCAGTGTCAAGTCTCAAGTCACTTCTTAAAAATCGATGTCATTTTCTGGAAGGGGATTCCAGATTTAGACATCAAATGACACATTCTGGAATCTGCTATAACTCCTCTCAGGAAGGAGCTAGATGCGTGGGACTGGCTTCAAATGAAAGCTGAGGGCCCTCCGAGTGTAATGGTGGTAATTTCAAGTGTGTAACTTCAATGTTAAGGGTTTTATGGTCAACCCTATGTGTAACCCTAACTCGGTAACCCTACTCCCTAACTGTAACCCTAACAATCCCAAACAATGAGGGCTAGGGTTATGAAAGTTTGATATGTGTCTCCCTCGGGGGTCCCTGACAGGTCTGTTGTGGTCTTGGTAAGATTCGGTCAAGTAATGATAACTCCTGTCAGGAAGGAGCTAGAAGGCTGAGATTGGCATCAAATGAAAGCTTAGGGCCTCAGCAATGCAATGGTTATAGTTTCAAGTGTCTACCTGCACTTTTTAAAAATCGATGTCATTTTCTGGAAGGGGATTCCAGATTTAGACATCAAATGACCGATTCTGGAATTATCAACCCTAACTCCTCTCAGGAAGGAGCTAGAGGGCTGGGATTAGCATCAAATGAAAGCTTAGGACCTCAGCAGTGCAATGGTTGCAGTGTCAAGTCTCAAGTCACTTTTTAAAAATCGATGTCATTTTCTGGAAGGGGATTCCAGATTTAGACATCAAATGACACATTCTGGAATCTGCCTTAACTCCTCTCAGGAAGGAGCTAGAGGCGTGGGACTGGCTTCAAATGAAAGCTGAGGGCCCTACGAGTGTAAAGGTGGTAGTTTCAAGTGTCTAACTTGAATGTTAAGGGTTTTATGGTCAACCCTATGTGTAAACCTAACTCGGTAACCCTACTCCCTAACTGTAACCCTAACAATCCCAAACAATGAGGGCTAGGGTTATGAAAGTTTGATATGTGTCTCCCTCGGGGGTCCCTGACAGGTCTGTTGTGGTCTCGGTAAGATTCGGTCAAGCAATGATAACTCCTGTCAGGAAGGAGCTAGAAGGCTGAGATTGGCATCAAATGAAAGCTTAGGGCCTGAGCAATGCAATGGTTGTAGTTTCAAGTGTCTACCTGCACTTTTTAAAAATCGATGTCATTTTCTGGAAGGGGATTCCAGATTTAGACATCAAATGACACATTCTGGAATCTGCCTTAACTCCTCTCAGGAAGGAGCAAGAGGCGTGGGACTGGCTTCAAATGAAAGCTGAGGGCCCTACGAGTGTAAAGGTGGTAGTTTCACGTGTCTAACTTGAATGTTAAGGGTTTTATGGTCAACCCTATGTGTAACCCTAACTCGGTAACCCTACACCCTAACTGTAACCCTATACCCCAAAAAGCAGGTATGTTGTGATGACATCTCTCTGACCCCTAAAGAAAAACTTTGACGTTCACCACAATAAGCATGTTCCCTGTGGGATTTGATCCCACAAAAGTTGGGTTGAAAGCCATAGCATAAGACCACTCAGCCACTCAGTGCCATGAATTTTTCGCGTTTGGAACTTGTACTTATTTTTTAAGCTTTGTGTGGAGGGGGGCTGGGATAATGACCCTCCTAACCCTTGGGGTCAGAGGTCATTTAACCCTAGTTTCCAAACAATTAGGGCTAGGGTTATGAAAGGTGGCTGTCGGTTTTGGGTGTTTTTGGGTGTTTTTGGGCTGATCCAAACACTTTGGGTTTCAATGTCTCTTTCTGGAATGCAATGCCAGCTTGCTTCATTCTGGTGACAATCTCTAACTTTGTCCAGGAAGGCCCTAGAAGTGTGGGATTGGCATCAAATGAAAGCTTAGGGCCTTGGCAGTACAATGGTAGTGGTTTCAAGTGTCTAACTTAAATGGTAAGGGGTCTTTGGTCAACCCTATTTGCAACCCTAAGCCCTAAGCCTTGACCCTAACTCCAGTCAGGGTTTTTATTGGCTTCCAATGACAGCTTAGGGCCTTAAGAGTGTAATGGTGTTCCTTTCAGGTGTGTACCTGCACTTTTTAAAAAACGATGTCACATTCTGGAAGGGGATTCCAGATTTAGTCATCCAATGTCAGATTCTGGAATCTGAAAGGTTAGGCTAAGTTAGTTTAATAAAACACTTTGCCTCAGTAACACTAAGTCTCCACTGCTCAAGATGCACCACAATAAGCATGTCCCCCGTGGGGTTTGATCCCACAACCTACTGGTTGCAAGCCATAGCATTAGACCACTCGGCCACTCAGTGCTATGAATTTTTCGCGTTTGGAACTTGTACTTATTTTTTAAGCTTTGTGTGGAGGGGGGCTGGGATAATGACCCTCCTAGCCCGAGGGGTTAGAGGTAATCTAACCCTAGTTTGCTGACTATTAGGGTTACGGTGATGAAAAATTGATATGTGTCTCCCTGGGGGGTGCCTGACAGGTGTGTTGTGGTGTCATTTCTCTAACCCTAGCAGAAAAATTTGACCTCATGAATCAGCGTATAATCTACATGGTTGGATTGGGAGGCTGATGCCCCACTGAGTCTGGGGGATTTGCAAGCTCTCCCAGGGGTCAAAATTTAAACGTTGACCGATCGACACGAGGCTCACGTATGTTCATCGGGGGTGCCAGGACATCCACTGTGAGAAGTTTCAGCCCTGTGCGACCCTCCTGACCCTATCGGTCAAAGGTCAACGGGGTGACCTTTCCCATAAGGCCTTGAGCCAGGGAGCTCAAATTCGGGGTCATGCATCGGGGCTGGCAGCACATCCACGGTGTGCGATCTCAGCCCTCTAGGCCACCCGGAAGTCTTTCAGGAGAGCTGAAGGCACTCGTTTTCAAAAACGCCTTAACCGAACATATTTTGTGCGCCATTTTTGAAATACTGGAGCAAACGAGCTCAAAGTGGCATCAAAATGACCGTCTCTACACCCCGCTGATGTGTGCCGACAGTGGTGGTTGTAGCTGAAACGGAAATACCCGAAAAAAGCACGTTTCTGTATTTCGCCGTTTCACGTTTTTATTTTTTAAAAATCAACAGTGATAGCCAGGGGGCTGAGACTTTCAGGGTGTCCTCGGGGTCCCATCCCACACCTGTGATAAAATTTTCAGCCCTCCGGGACATGTAGAAGTATGTGAAATAGGCAAATGCTAACGTTTGTGGCTAAAATAGGAGCTAATTTCGCTATTTACATTAATAGCTCCCAAACGATGACAGCTAGCCGGCTCAAACTCGCACACAGAGTGTGTGGTGACCTTAGGCACCCATCGATATGGGGCAGCCCCGCCCACCGCGTGGAATTACTGCACAAAGTGGGCGGGAGCTGAAATTAGCCGTTAGCTGCTAACTCTAACTTCCAGCTTGAATAACTCCTAAACGATTAGGGTTAGGAGGATGGGGGTTGGAGGCATGACTCCCGGGGCGGTCCCTGATGGATGTGTGGAAGGGGATCCCTCCCGCGCGTGTGGAAGCCGCGTGGTTGTTGCATTTAGCATTAGCCGCCGCTAACGACTTTGGAGTTGAATAACTCTGGAAGGGGAGGGGCTAGGAGGGTGTGGCTTTAACAGCTGACTCCCTGGGGGGTCCCTGACCTGTATGTAGGACCTCATCCCTCTGCTGCCCTCCTAGCCCCGCCCAATGACCTTTTACCTCAGGAGCGCGTTTAATTGAATAACTCTGGAAGGGGAGGGGCTAGGAGGGTGTGGCTTGAACAGTTGACTTCCAGTGGGGTCCCCGACAGTTGTGTGCGATGGCATCCCGATCGGACCTTTGGATCTCCTTCAAATCATGTTTTTTCACTTTTTTCAGCGAAATCTCATTTCAGAGAGGATTGGGAGGCTGATGGCATAGTAACCCTAGAGGATCTGTAGTCTGTCATAGGGGGTGAAAATTAACGCTTTGCCCGATTGGCACGAAACTCGGGGAGCTTCATCGGGGGTGCTGGGAGAGCCGCTGTGTTGATTTTCAGCCCTCTGGGACCATCTTGACCCTAGGGGTCAAAGGTCATCTAACCCTAGCTCGCATACAATTAGGGCTAGGGTTATGAAAGTTGGATATGTGTCTCACTGGGGGGTGCCTGACAGGTGTGTTGTGGTGTCATTTCTGTAACCCTAGCAGAAAAATTTGACCTCATGAATCAGCACATAATCTATATGGTTGCATCCGTGGGGATGAGCCCTGGGTGTCCTGAGGGTCGGTTGGGTCAATTTCCACCATGAAATTTGGGACCCTCGGGGACCGGCAGGACCCCCGCACACATACCTCATGTGAGGTCAGGGATCCCCTCATCACTCTAAGGGATTCCCCCAGAGGGTGAAAACAACGCATTGAGCTAGAGACAAAAAAACGCTAGATCCTGCATCGGGGCTTCCAGGGCATCCATCCTGTGAAGTTTCAGCTCTCTAGAATACTTTTTTCCAAAAAAATCCATCCGTTTTCACTTGCCCTGCAGAAGGCCCGAAATAAAGCATGAATCATAGCAAAATCCCTCAACGCTTTGACCGATCGGCACGAAACTCGGGAACCTGCATCAGGGGAGCCAGGGTATCCATTGTGAGAAGTTTCAGCCCTGAGCGACCTTCCTGACCCTATCGGTCAAAGGTCAACGGGGTGACCTTTCCCATAAGGCCTTGAGCCAGGGAGCTCAAATTCGGGGTCATGCATCGGGGCTGGCAGCACATCCAATCTGTGCGATTTCAGCCCTCTAGGCCACCCGGAAGTCTTTCGGGAGAGCTGAAGGCACTCGTTTTCAAAAACGCCTTAACCGAACATATTTTGTGCGCCATTTTTGAAATACTGGAGCAAACGAGGTCAAAGTGGCATCAAAATGACCGTCTCTACACCCCGCTGATGTGTGCCGGCTGCGGTGGTTGTAGCTGAAACGGAAATACCCGAAAAAAGCTACTTTCTGCATTTCGCGTTTTCACGTTTTTATTTTTAAAAATCAACGGTAATAGCTGGAGGGCTGAGACTTTCAGGGTTGCCTCGGGGTCCCCTTCTGCACCTGTGGTAAAATTTTCAGCCTCCCGGGACATGTAGAAGTATGTTAAATAGGCAAATGCTAACGTTTTGCGGCTAAAAAACGAGCTAATTTAGCTATTTTCGTTAATAGCTCCCAAACGGTGATAGCTAGCCGGCTCAAACTCGCACACAGGGTGCGTGGTGACCTTAGGCACCCTTTGATATGGGGCAGCCCCGCCCACCGCGTAGAATTACTGCGCAAATTGAGAAGGAGCTTAAATTAGCCGTTAGCTGCTAACCCTAACTTTGAGCTTTAATAACTCCTAAACGATTAGGGTTAGGAGGATGGGATTTGGATGCATGACTCCCGGGAGGGTCCCTGATGGGTGTGTAAAAGGATATCCCTCCAGCGCGTGCACAAGCCGCATGGTTAACGCGTTTAGCATTAGCCGCCGCTAACGACTTTGGAGTTGAATAACTCTGGAAGGGGAGGGGCTAGGAGGGTGTGGCTTTGTCAGGTGACCCCCAGGGGGGTCCCTGACCTGTTTGTGGAAGGTCATCCCTCTGCTGCCCTCCTAGCCCCGCCCAGTGACCTTTAACCTCCAGAGCGCGTTTAATTGAATAACTCTGGAAGGGGAGGGGCTAGGAGGGTGTGGCTTTGACAGGTGAGGCCCAGGGGGGTCCCCGACACCTGTGTGGAATGGCATCCCGATCGGACCTTTGGATCTCCTTCAAATCGTGTTTTTTCAATTTTTTCAACGAAATCACATCCGAGAGCAGATTGAGAGGCTGAGGGCATACTGACTCTAGAGGATCTGAAGCTCTCCCAGGGGGTGAAAATTAACGAATTGACCGATTGGCACCAAACTCGGGGAGGTTGATCGGGGGGGGCCAGGCCTTCCGCTGTGTGAAGTTTCAGCCCTCTGGGACCAACTTGACCCTAGGGGTCAAAGGTCATCGAGCCCTAGTTCGCAAACGATTAGGGTTAGGGTTATGCAAATTTGATATGCGTCTCCCCGGGGGGTCCCTGACAGGTCTGTTGAGGTTTCATATCTCTAACCCTAGCGTAAAAATTTGACCTCACGAATCAGCGCATAGTCTATATGGATGGATTGGGAGGCTGATGAGGAGCATTTTCAGCCCTCTGGGAACCTCGTAACCCTAGCGGTCAACGGTAATCTAACCCTAATTCCATCAACATTAGGGTTAGGGTTATGGGAGTTGGATATGTGTTGATACGCGATGAGCCTTGGGTGTCCTGAGGGTCGGTTCGGTCAATTTCCACCGTGAAATTTCGGACCTCTCGGGGACCGGCAACAACCCCATACACGTATTTCTTGGGCTGCTGACTGTCTGTTTTGGGTGTTTTTGGGCTCATCCTAGCATGTGGAGCTAACATGGCTAAGGATTCCAGATTCGGTCAACCAATGACCGCTTCTGGAATCAGCTATAACTCAGCTCAGGAAGGAGCTACAGTGGTAAGATTGGTGTCAAATTAAAGCTTAGGACCTCAGCAATGCAATGGTGGTGGTTTCAAGTGTCTAAATGCAACTTTTTAAAAAACGATGTCACATTCTGGAAGGCAATTCCAGATTTCGTCAACCAATGACCAAATCTGGAATCAGCTATAACTTTGCCCGGGAAGGAGCTTGAGGGCTGGGATTGACTTCAGATGATAGCTGAGAGCCTCAGCAGTGCAATGGTGGTGGTTTCAAGTGTTTAACTCCACATTTAAGGGTCAAGGACTTATTCTGGAAGGGGATTCCAGATTAGGTCAACCAATGACCGAATCTGGAATCTGCTCTAACTCTGCCCAGGAAGTAGCTAGAGGACTGGGATTGGCTTCTACTGACAGCTGGGGAGGTCCCTGACAGGTGTGGTGGGGTGTCATCTCTCTACCCCCTGGATAAAAATTTGACCTCATGAATCAGCCCATAGTCTATGTGGTTGGATCGGTGGGGATGAGCCTTGGGTGTCCTGAGGGTCAGTCGGGTCAATTTCCACCATGAAATTTGGGACCCCTCGGGGACTGGCAACGACCCCGCACACGTGTCTCTCGGGGCGGTGACTGTCTGTATTGGGTGTTTTTGGGCTGATCCAAACACTTTGAGCTTCAAAGACCCAATCTGGAAGTGGATTCCAGATTCCAGATTGGGATTCCAGATTCCAGATTCCAGATTCCAGATTCGGTCAAGCAATGATAACTCCGCCCAGGAAGGAGCTAGAGGACTGGGCTGGGCTTCAGATGACAGCTGAGGGCCTCAGCAGTGCAATGGTGGTGGTTTCACGTGTCTACCTGCAATCTTAAGGGTCAAAAACGCAATCTGGAAGGGGATTCCAGATTCGGTCAAGCAATGATAACTCCTCTCAGGAAGGAGCTAGAGGGCTGAGATTGGCATCAAATGAAAGCTTAGGGCCTCAGCAGTGCAATGGTTGTAGTTTCAAGTGTCTACCTGCACTTTTTAAAAATCGATGTCACATTCTGGAAGGGGATTCCAGATTAGGTCAACCAATGACCAAATCTGGAATCTGCTCTAACTCTGCCCAGGAAGTAGCTAGAGGACTGGGATTGGCTTCTACTGACAGCTGGGGAGGTCCCTGACAGGTGTGGTGGGGTGTCATCTCTCTACCCCCTGGATAAAAATTTGACCTCATGAATCAGCCCATAGTCTATGTGGTTGGATCGGTGGGGATGAGCCTTGGGTGTCCTGAGGGTCAGTTGGGTCAATTTCCACCATGAAATTTGGGACCCCTCGGGGACTGGCAACGACCCCGCACACGTGTCTCTCGGGGCGGTGATTGTCTGTATTGGGTGTTTTTGGGCTGATCCAAACACTTTGAGCTTCAAAGACCCAATCTGGAAGTGGATTCCAGATTCCAGATTGGGATTCCAGATTCCAGATTCCAGATTCCAGATTCCAGATTCGGTCAAGCAATGATAACTCCGCCCAGGAAGGAGCTAGAGGACTGGGCTGGGCTTCAGATGACAGCTGAGGGCCTCAGCAGTGCAATGGTGGTGGTTTCACGTGTCTACCTGCAATCTTAAGGGTCAAAAACGCAATCTGGAAGGGGATTCCAGATTCGGTCAAGCAATGATAACTCCTCTCAGGAAGGAGCTAGAGGGCTGAGATTGGCATCAAATGAAAGCTTAGGGCCTCAGCAGTGCAATGGTTGTAGTTTCAAGTGTCTACCTGCACTTTTTAAAAATCGATGTCACATTCTGGAAGGGGATTCCAGATTAGGTCAACCAATGACCAAATCTGGAATCTGCTCTAACTCTGCCCAGGAAGTAGCTAGAGGACTGGGATTGGCTTCTACTGACAGCTGGGGAGGTCCCTGACAGGTGTGGTGGGGTGTCATCTCTCTACCCCCTGGATAAAAATTTGACCTCATGAATCAGCCCATAGTCTATGTGGTTGGATCGGTGGGGATGAGCCTTGGGTGTCCTGAGGGTCAGTCGGGTCAATTTCCACCATGAAATTTGGGACCCCTCGGGGACTGGCAACGACCCCGCACACGTGTCTCTCGGGGCGGTGACTGTCTGTTTTGGGTGTTTTTGGGCTGATCCAAACACTTTGAGCTTCAAAGACGCAATCTGGAAGGGGATTCCAGATTCCAGATTGGGATTCCAGATTCCAGATTCCAGATTCCACATTCCAGGTTGGGATTCCAGATTCCAGATTCCAGGTTCCAGATTCCAGATTCCAGGTTGGGATTCCAGATTCCAGATTCCAGATTCCAGATTGGAATGGGATTCCAGATGCGGTCAAGCAATGATAACTCCGCCCAGGAAGTAGCTAGAGGACTGGGATTGGCTTCCACTGACAGCTGGGGAGGTCCCTGACAGGTGTGGTGGGGTGTCATCTCTCCAGGACCTCTAGAAATGTTTGACTTCACCAATCGGCCCCCGCTCTCTAGCGTTGATCCGGGCTGATGAGCTTTCTTTGTCCTCAGGGTCGGTCGGGTCAATTTCCAACGTGAAATTTTTGACCCCTCGGGGACCGGCGGGACCCCCACCCACGCGTTTGTGGGGGTGTGACTGTCTGTTTTGTGTGTTTTGGGGCTCGTCCCAACATTTTTGGCATTTCGGGTGAAAATCCCACATGGCCGGGTTCTCTGATTTATTTAGAGTCATTTTGGTGAAAAACATGGGTTAGCCACTTGAAAACTGAATTTTAAAATGGTTTTCTAACTTTTGATGGCTCTCTAGCGCTCAAAACATAGTGGTCAAAATCCGGAATTGAGATTCCGGAATTGAAAAAACCGGAAACGGAATTTTCAGTTCTGGATTCCAGATTCCAGATTCCAGATTCCACAATTGCAAATTCCGGATCCGGATTCTTCCGTTCTGGAATTCCAGATTCCTATCAAATCGACGGTGTCCCCTAACCCTAACCCTAACCCTAACCTCACCCTCTACGCATGGCTCAAGTCTCAAGTCTCTCACACTTAGGGTTACAAAGTTATTACACGAGCAGTTATTAACTGGGTTCTTAATGATCCCTATTACCTACTGGAAGCCCTAACACTTACATTGACTCCTATGGGGCTCCGGGAACATGACTCTGTAACTCAGCCAAACAAAGGCCCACAGTCCTGATTTTCACACCACGCACTCACAACCCTAGCCTTGACACAACCCTACTTCCAGAATGTCACTTTGACCAACTTTTGACCAAAACTTCAAGAAACCCTAACCCTAACCCTACCACCCGGACCGCCTCGTCACCCTCTACGCATGGCTCAAGTCTCAAGTCTCTCACACTTAGGGTTACAAAGTTATTACACGAGCAGTTATTAACTGGGTTCTTAATGATCCCTATTACCTAACCCTAACCCTAACCGCCTCGTCACCCTCTACGCATGGCTCAAGTCTCAAGTCTCTCACACTTAGGGTTACAAAGTTATTACACGAGCAGTTATTAACTGGGTTCTTAATGATCCCTATTACCTACTGGAAGCCCTAACACTTACATTGACTCCTATGGGGCTCCGGGAACATGACTCTGTAACTCAGCCAAACAAAGGCCCACAGTCCTGATTTTCACACCACGCACTCACAACCCTAGCCTTGACACAACCCTACTTCCAGAATGTCACTTTGACCAACTTTTGACCAAAACTTCAAGAAACCCTAACCCTAACCCTACCACCCGGACCGCCTCGTCACCCTCTACGCATGGCTCAAGTCTCAAGTCTCTCACACTTAGGGTTACAAAGTTATTACACGAGCAGTTATTAACTGGGTTCTTAATGATCCCTATTACCTACTGGAAGCCCTAACACTTACATTGACTCCTATGGGGCTCCGGGAACATGACTCTGTAACTCAGCCAAACAAAGGCCCACAGTCCTGATTTTCACACCACGCACTCACAACCCTAGCCTTGACACAACCCTACTTCCAGAATGTCACTTTGACCAACTTTTGACCAAAACTTCAAGAAACCCTAACCCTAACCCTACCACCCGGACCGCCTCGTCACCCTCTACGCATGGCTCAAGTCTCAAGTCTCTCACACTTAGGGTTACAAAGTTATTACACGAGCAGTTATTAACTGGGTTCTTAATGATCCCTATTACCTACTGGAAGCCCTAACACTTACATTGACTCCTATGGGGCTCCGGGAACATGACTCTGTAACTCAGCCAAACAAAGGCCCACAGTCCTGATTTTCACACCACGCACTCACAACCCTAGCCTTGACACAACCCTACTTCCAGAATGTCACATTGACCAACTTTTGACCAAAACTTCAAGAAACCCTAACCCTAACCCTACCACCCGGACCGGCTCGTCACCCTCTACGCATGGCTCAAGTCTCAAGTCTCTCACACTTAGGGTTACAAAGTTATTACACGAGCAGTTATTAACTGGGTTCTTAATGATCCCTATTACCTACTGGAAACCCTAACACTTACATTGACTCCTATGGGGCTCCGGGAACATGACTCTGTAACTCAGCCAAACAAAGGCCCACAGTCCTGATTTTCACACCACGCACTCACAACCCTAGCCTTGACACAACCCTACTTCCAGAATGTCACATTGACCAACTTTTGACCCAAACTTCCAGAAACCCTAACCCTAACCCTACCACCCGGACCGGCTCGTCACCCTCTACGCATGGCTCAAGTCTCAAGTCTCTCACACTTAGGGTTACAAAGTTATTACACGAGCAGTTATTAACTGGGTTCTTAATGATCCCTATTACCTATTACCTAGCCCTGACACAACCCTACTTCCAGAATGTCACATTGACCAACTTTGGACCAAAACTTCCAGAAACCCTAACCCTAACCCTACCACCCGGACCGGCTCGTCACCCTCTACGCATGGCTCAAGTCTCAAGTCTCTCACACTTAGGGTTACAAAGTTATTGGAGCTTGAGTCAATGACTCAGGACCCCATTTACCCCTATTACCTAACCCTAACCCTAACCCTAACCCTAACCCTAACCCTAACCCTAATCCATCATGTTTAAGCTTCAACAGTCCCAGTTTGAGCAGTTTTTCATGAAATATCCAAAAGTTTCAAAAACGCGCTTCCCAGCCCGAGAGAAAGCAGGTTTCGGCACAGAGCCATGAAAGTTGAAAAACTGTCAGTTCCCGTGAATGAATCAAGTGGAAACTGCTTGAAAGTGATAAATCCATCATGTTTAAGCTTCAACAGTCCCAGTTTGAGCAGTTTTTCATGAAACATCCAAAAGTTTCAAAAACGCGCTTCCCAGTCCGAGAGAAAGCAGGTTTCGGCACAGAGCGATGAAAGTTGAAAAACTGGGAGTTCCCGTGAATGAATCGAGTGGAAACTGCTTGAAAGTGATAAATCCATCATGTTTAAGCCTCAACAGTCCCAGTTTGAGCAGTTTTTCATGAAATATCCAAAAGTTTCAAAAACGCGCTTCCCAGCCCGAGAGAAAGCAGGTTTCGGCACAGAGCGATGAAAGTTGAAAAAATGTGAGTTCCTGTGAATGAATCAAGTGGAAACTGCTTGAAAGTGATAAATCCATCATGTTTAAGCTTCAACAGTCCCAGTTTGAGCAGTTTTTCATGAAATATCCAAAAGTTTCAAAAACGCGCTTCCCAGCCCAAGAGAAAGCAGGTTTCGGCACAGAGCGATGAAAGTTGAAAAACTGTGAGTTCCCGTGAATGAATCAAGTGGAAACTGCTTGAAAGTCATAAATCCATCATGTTTAAGCTTCAACAGTCCCAGTTTGAGCACTTTTCATGAAATATCCAAAAGTTTCAAAAACGCGCTTCCCAGCCCGAGAGAAAGCAGGTTTCGGCACAGAGCGATGAAAGTTGAAAAACTGGGAGTTCCCGTGAATGAATCGAGTGGAAACTGCTTGAAAGTGATAAATCCATCATGTTTAAGCTTCAACAGTCCCAGTTTGAGCAGTTTTTCATGAAATATCCAAAAGTTTCAAAAACGCGCTTCCCAGCCCGAGAGAAAGCAGGTTTCGGCACAGAGCGATGAAAGTTGAAAAACTGTGAGTTCCCGTGAATGAATCAAGTGGAAACTGCTTGAAAGTGATAAATCCATCATGTTTAAGCTTCAACAGTCCCTAGTTTGAGCAGTTTTTCATGAAATATCCAAAAGTTTCAAAAACGCGCTTCCCAGCCCGAGAGAAAGCAGGTTTCGGCACAGAGCGATGAAAGTTGAAAAACTGTGAGTTCCCGTGAATGAATCAAGTGGAAACTGCTTGAAAGTGATAAATCCATCATGTTTAAGCTTCAACAGTCCCAGTTTGAGCAGTTTTTCATGAAATATCCAAAAGTTTCAAAAACGCGCTTCCCAGCCCGAGAGAAAGCAGGTTTCGGCACAGAGCGATGAAAGTTGAAAAACTGTGAGTTCCTGTGAATGAATCAAGTGGAAACTGCTTGAAAGTGATAAATCCATCATGTTTAAGCTTCAACAGTCCCAGTTTGAGCAGTTTTTCATGAAACATCCAAAAGTTTCAAAAACGCGCTTCCCAGCCCGAGAGAAAGCAGGTTTCGGCACAGAGCGATGAAAGTTGAAAAACTGGGAGTTCCCGTGAATGAATCAAGTGGAAACTGCCTTGAAAGTGATAAATCCATCATGTTTAAGCTTCAACAGTCCCAGTTTGAGCAGTTTTTCATGAAATATCCAAAAGTTTCAAAAACGCGCTTCCCAGCCCGAGAGAAAGCAGGTTTCGGCACAGAGCGGTGAAAGTTGAAAAACTGTCAGTTCCCGTGAATGAATCAAGTGGAAACTGCTTGAAAGTGATAAATCCATCATGTTTAAGCTTCAACAGTCCCAGTTTGAGCAGCTTTTCATGAAATATCCAAAAGTTTCAAAAACGCGCTTCCCAGCCCGAGAGAAAGCAGGTTTCGGCACAGAGCGATGAAAGTTGAAAAACTGGGAGTTCCCGTGAATGAATCGAGTGGAAACTGCTTGAAAGTGATAAATCCATCATGTTTAAGCTTCAACAGTCCCAGTTTGAGCAGTTTTTCATGAAATATCCAAAAGTTTCAAAAACGCGCTTCCCAGCCCGAGAGAAAGCCAGGTTTCGGCACAGAGCGATGAAAGTTGAAAAACTGTGAGTTCCCGTGAATGAATCAAGTGGAAACTGCTTGAAAGTGATAAATCCATCATGTTTAAGCTTCAACAGTCCCAGTTTGAGCAGTTTTTCATGAAATATCCAAAAGTTTCAAAAACGCGCTTCCCAGCCCGAGAGAAAGCAGGTTTCGGCACAGAGCGATGAAAGTTGAAAAACTGTGAGTTCCCGTGAATGAATCAAGTGGAAACTGCTTGAAAGTGATAAATCCATCATGTTTAAGCTTCAACAGTCCCAGTTTGAGCAGTTTTTCATGAAACATCCAAAAGTTTCAAAAACGCGCTTCCCAGTCCGAGAGAAAGCAGGTTTCGGCACAGAGCGATGAAAGTTGAAAAACTGTGAGTTCCCGTGAATGAATCAAGTGGAAACTGCTTGAAAGTGATAAATCCATCATGTTTAAGCTTCAACAGTCCCAGTTTGAGCAGTTTTTCATGAAATATCCAAAAGTTTCAAAAACGCGCTTCCCAGCCCGAGAGAAAGCAGGTTTCGGCACAGAGCGGTGAAAGTTGAAAAACTGTCAGTTCCCGTGAATGAATCAAGTGGAAACTGCTTGAAAGTGATAAATCCATCATGTTTAAGCTTCAACAGTCCCAGTTTGAGCAGTTTTTCATGAAATATCCAAAAGTTTCAAAAACGCGCTTCCCAGCCCGAGAGAAAGCAGGTTTCGGCACAGAGCGATGAAAGTTGAAAAACTGTCAATTCCCGTGAATGAATCGAGTGGAAACTGCTTGAAAGTGATAAATCCATCATGTTTAAGCTTCAACAGTCCCAGTTTGAGCAGTTTTTCATGAAATATCCAAAAGTTTCAAAAACGCGCTTCCCAGCCCGAGAGAAAGCAGGTTTCGGCACAGAGCGATGAAAGTTGAAAAACTGTGAGTTCCCGTGAATGAATCAAGTGGAAACTGCTTGAAAGTGATAAATCCATCATGTTTAAGCTTCAACAGTCCCAGTTTGAGCAGTTTTTCATGAAACATCCAAAAGTTTCAAAAACGCGCTTCCCAGTCCGAGAGAAAGCAGGTTTCGGCACAGAGCGATGAAAGTTGAAAAACTGTGAGTTCCCGTGAATGAATCGAGTGGAAACTGCTTGAAAGTGATAAATCCATCATGTTTAAGCTTCAACAGTCCCAGTTTGAGCAGTTTTTCATGAAATATCCAAAAGTTTCAAAAACGCGCTTCCCAGCCCGAGAGAAAGCAGGTTTCGGCACAGAGCGATGAAAGTTGAAAAACTGGGAGTTCCCGTGAATGAATCGAGTGGAAACTGCTTGAAAGTGATAAATCCATCATGTTTAAGCTTCAACAGTCCCAGTTTGAGCAGTTTTTCATGAAATATCCAAAAGTTTCAAAAACGCGCTTCCCAGCCCGAGAGAAAGCAGGTTTCGGCACAGAGCGATGAAAGTTGAAAAACTGTGAGTTCCCGTGAATGAATCAAGTGGAAACTGCTTGAAAGTGATAAATCCATCATGTTTAAGCTTCAACAGTCCCAGTTTGAGCACTTTTCATGAAATATCCAAAAGTTTCAAAAACGCGCTTCCCAGCCCGAGAGAAAGCAGGTTTCGGCACAGAGCGATGAAAGTTGAAAAACTGTGAGTTCCCGTGAATGAATCGAGTGGAAACTGCTTGAAAGTGATAAATCCATCATGTTTAAGCTTCAACAGTCCCAGTTTGAGCAGTTTTTCATGAAATATCCAAAAGTTTCAAAAACGCGCTTCCCAGCCCGAGAGAAAGCAGGTTTCGGCACAGAGCGATGAAAGTTGAAAAACTGGGAGTTCCCGTGAATGAATCAAGTGGAAACTGCTTGAAAGTGATAAATCCATCATGTTTAAGCTTCAACAGTCCCAGTTTGAGCAGTTTTTCATGAAATATCCAAAAGTTTCAAAAACGCGCTTCCCAGCCCGAGAGAAAGCAGGTTTCGGCACAGAGCGGTGAAAGTTGAAAAACTGTCAATTCCCGTGAATGAATCAAGTGGAAACTGCCTGAAAGTGATAAATCCATCATGTTTAAGCTTCAACAGTCCCAGTTTGAGCAGTTTTTCATGAAATATCCAAAAGTTTCAAAAACGCGCTTCCCAGCCCGAGAGAAAGCAGGTTTCGGCACAGAGCGGTGAAAGTTGAAAAACTGTCAGTTCCCGTGAATGAATCAAGTGGAAACTGCTTGAAAGTGATAAATCCATCATGTTTAAGCTTCAACAGTCCCAGTTTGAGCAGTTTTTCATGAAATATCCAAAAGTTTCAAAAACGCGCTTCCCAGCCCGAGAGAAAGCAGGTTTCGGCACAGAGCGATGAAAGTTGAAAAACTGTCAGTTCCCGTGAATGAATCAAGTGGAAACTGCTTGAAAGTGATAAATCCATCATGTTTAAGCTTCAACAGTCCCAGTTTGAGCAGTTTTTCATGAAATATCCAAAAGTTTCAAAAACGCGCTTCCCAGCCCGAGAGAAAGCAGGTTTCGGCACAGAGCGATGAAAGTTGAAAAACTGTCAGTTCCCGTGAATGAATCAAGTGGAAACTGCTTGAAAGTGATAAATCCATCATGTTTAAGCTTCAACAGTCCCAGTTTGAGCAGTTTTTCATGAAATATCCAAAAGTTTCAAAAACGCGCTTCCCAGCCCGAGAGAAAGCAGGTTTCGGCACAGAGCGATGAAAGTTGAAAAACTGTCAGTTCCCGTGAATGAATCAAGTGGAAACTGCTTGAAAGTGATAAATCCATCATGTTTAAGCTTCAACAGTCCCAGTTTGAGCAGTTTTTCATGAAATATCCAAAAGTTTCAAAAACGCGCTTCCCAGCCCGAGAGAAAGCAGGTTTCGGCACAGAGCGATGAAAGTTGAAAAACTGTGAGTTCCCGTGAATGAATCAAGTGGAAACTGCTTGAAAGTGATAAATCCATCATGTTTAAGCTTCAACAGTCCCAGTTTGAGCAGTTTTTCATGAAATATCCAAAAGTTTCAAAAACGCGCTTCCCAGCCCGAGAGAAAGCAGGTTTCGGCACAGAGCGATGAAAGTTGAAAAACTGTGAGTTCCCGTGAATGAATCAAGTGGAAACTGCTTGAAAGTGATAAATCCATCATGTTTAAGCTTCAACAGTCCCAGTTTGAGCAGTTTTTCATGAAATATCCAAAAGTTTCAAAAACGCGCTTCCCAGCCCGAGAGAAAGCAGGTTTCGGCACAGAGCGATGAAAGTTGAAAAACTGTCAGTTCCCGTGAATGAATCAAGTGGAAACTGCTTGAAAGTGATAAATCCATCATGTTTAAGCTTCAACAGTCCCAGTTTGAGCAGTTTTTCATGAAATATCCAAAAGTTTCAAAAACGCGCTTCCCAGCCCGAGAGAAAGCAGGTTTCGGCACAGAGCGATGAAAGTTGAAAAACTGTGAGTTCCCGTGAATGAATCAAGTGGAAACTGCTTGAAAGTGCATAAATCCATCATGTTTAAGCTTCAACAGTCCCAGTTTGAGCAGTTTTTCATGAAATATCCAAAAGTTTCAAAAACGCGCTTCCCAGCCCGAGAGAAAGCAGGTTTCGGCACAGAGCGATGAAAGTTGAAAAACTGTGAGTTCCTGTGAATGAATCAAGTGGAAACTGCTTGAAAGTGATAAATCCATCATGTTTAAGCTTCAACAGTCCCAGTTTGAGCAGTTTTTCATGAAACATCCAAAAGTTTCAAAAACGCGCTTCCCAGCCCGAGAGAAAGCAGGTTTCGGCACAGAGCGGTGAAAGTTGAAAAACTGTCAGTTCCCGTGAATGAATCAAGTGGAAACTGCTTGAAAGTGATAAATCCATCATGTTTAAGCTTCAACAGTCCCAGTTTGAGCAGTTTTTCATGAAATATCCAAAAGTTTCAAAAACGCGCTTCCCAGCCCGAGAGAAAGCAGGTTTCGGCACAGAGCGATGAAAGTTGAAAAACTGTCAGTTCCCGTGAATGAATCAAGTGGAAACTGCTTGAAAGTGATAAATCCATCATGTTTAAGCTTCAACAGTCCCAGTTTGAGCAGTTTTTCATGAAATATCCAAAAGTTTCAAAAACGCGCTTCCCAGCCCGAGAGAAAGCAGGTTTCGGCACAGAGCGATGAAAGTTGAAAAACTGTGAGTTCCCGTGAATGAATCAAGTGGAAACTGCTTGAAAGTCATAAATCCATCATGTTTAAGCTTCAACAGTCCCAGTTTGAGCAGTTTTTCATGAAATATCCAAAAGTTTCAAAAACGCGCTTCCCAGCCCGAGAGAAAGCAGGTTTCGGCACAGAGCGATGAAAGTTGAAAAACTGTGAGTTCCCGTGAATGAATCAAGTGGAAACTGCTTGAAAGTGATAAATCCATCATGTTTAAGCTTCAACAGTCCCAGTTTGAGCAGTTTTTCATGAAATATCCAAAAGTTTCAAAAACGCGCTTCCCAGCCCGAGAGAAAGCAGGTTTCGGCACAGAGCGATGAAAGTTGAAAAACTGTCAGTTCCCGTGAATGAATCAAGTGGAAACTGCTTGAAAGTGATAAATCCATCATGTTTAAGCTTCAACAGTCCCAGTTTGAGCAGTTTTTCATGAAATATCCAAAAGTTTCAAAAACGCGCTTCCCAGCCCGAGAGAAAGCAGGTTTCGGCACAGAGCGATGAAAGTTGAAAAACTGTGAGTTCCCGTGAATGAATCAAGTGGAAACTGCTTGAAAGTCATAAATCCATCATGTTTAAGCTTCAACAGTCCCAGTTTGAGCAGTTTTTCATGAAATATCCAAAAGTTTCAAAAACGCGCTTCCCAGCCCGAGAGAAAGCAGGTTTCGGCACAGAGCGATGAAAGTTGAAAAAATGTGAGTTCCCGTGAATGAATCAAGTGGAAACTGCTTGAAAGTGATAAATCCATCATGTTTAAGCTTCAACAGTCCCAGTTTGAGCAGTTTTTCATGAAACATCCAAAAGTTTCAAAAACGCGCTTCCCAGCCCGAGAGAAAGCAGGTTTCGGCACAGAGCGATGAAAGTTGAAAAACTGTGAGTTCCCGTGAATGAATCAAGTGGAAACTGCTTGAAAGTGATAAATCCATCATGTTTAAGCTTCAACAGTCCCAGTTTGAGCAGTTTTTCATGAAATATCCAAAAGTTTCAAAAACGCGCTTCCCAGCCCGAGAGAAAGCAGGTTTCGGCACAGAGCGATGAAAGTTGAAAAACTGGGAGTTCCCGTGAATGAATCGAGTGGAAACTGCTTGAAAGTGATAAATCCATCATGTTTAAGCTTCAACAGTCCCAGTTTGAGCAGTTTTTCATGAAATATCCAAAAGTTTCAAAAACGCGCTTCCCAGCCCGAGAGAAAGCAGGTTTCGGCACAGAGCGATGAAAGTTGAAAAACTGGGAGTTCCCGTGAATGAATCAAGTGGAAACTGCTTGAAAGTGATAAATCCATCATGTTTAAGCTTCAACAGTCCCAGTTTGAGCAGTTTTTCATGAAATATCCAAAAGTTTCAAAAACGCGCTTCCCAGCCCGAGAGAAAGCAGGTTTCGGCACAGAGCGGTGAAAGTTGAAAAACTGTCAGTTCCCGTGAATGAATCAAGTGGAAACTGCTTGAAAGTGATAAATCCATCATGTTTAAGCTTCAACAGTCCCAGTTTGAGCAGTTTTTCATGAAATATCCAAAAGTTTCAAAAACGCGCTTCCCAGCCCGAGAGAAAGCAGGTTTCGGCACAGAGCGATGAAAGTTGAAAAACTGTGAGTTCCCGTGAATGAATCAAGTGGAAACTGCTTGAAAGTGATAAATCCATCATGTTTAAGCTTCAACAGTCCCAGTTTGAGCAGTTTTTCATGAAATATCCAAAAGTTTCAAAAACGCGCTTCCCAGCCCGAGAGAAAGCAGGTTTCGGCACAGAGCGATGAAAGTTGAAAAACTGTCAGTTCCCGTGAATGAATCAAGTGGAAACTGCTTGAAAGTGATAAATCCATCATGTTTAAGCTTCAACAGTCCCAGTTTGAGCAGTTTTTCATGAAATATCCAAAAGTTTCAAAAACGCGCTTCCCAGCCCGAGAGAAAGCAGGTTTCGGCACAGAGCGATGAAAGTTGAAAAACTGTCAGTTCCCGTGAATGAATCAAGTGGAAACTGCTTGAAAGTGATAAATCCATCATGTTTAAGCTTCAACAGTCCCAGTTTGAGCAGTTTTTCATGAAATATCCAAAAGTTTCAAAAACGCGCTTCCCAGCCCGAGAGAAAGCAGGTTTCGGCACAGAGCGATGAAAGTTGAAAAACTGTCAGTTCCCGTGAATGAATCAAGTGGAAACTGCTTGAAAGTGATAAATCCATCATGTTTAAGCTTCAACAGTCCCAGTTTGAGCAGTTTTTCATGAAATATCCAAAAGTTTCAAAAACGCGCTTCCCAGCCCGAGAGAAAGCAGGTTTCGGCACAGAGCGATGAAAGTTGAAAAACTGTCAGTTCCCGTGAATGAATCAAGTGGAAACTGCTTGAAAGTGATAAATCCATCATGTTTAAGCTTCAACAGTCCCAGTTTGAGCAGTTTTTCATGAAATATCCAAAAGTTTCAAAAACGCGCTTCCCAGCCCGAGAGAAAGCAGGTTTCGGCACAGAGCGATGAAAGTTGAAAAACTGTCAGTTCCCGTGAATGAATCAAGTGGAAACTGCTTGAAAGTGATAAATCCATCATGTTTAAGCTTCAACAGTCCCAGTTTGAGCAGTTTTTCATGAAACTATCCAAAAGTTTCAAAAACGCGCTTCCCAGCCCGAGAGAAAGCAGGTTTCGGCACAGAGCGATGAAAGTTGAAAAACTGTGAGTTCCCGTGAATGAATCAAGTGGAAACTGCTTGAAAGTGATAAATCCATCATGTTTAAGCTTCAACAGTCCCAGTTTGAGCAGTTTTTCATGAAACTATCCAAAAGTTTCAAAAACGCGCTTCCCAGCCCGAGAGAAAGCAGGTTTCGGCACAGAGCGATGAAAGTTGAAAAACTGGGAGTTCCCGTGAATGAATCAAGTGGAAACTGCTTGAAAGTGATAAATCCATCATGTTTAAGCTTCAACAGTCCCAGTTTGAGCAGTTTTTCATGAAATATCCAAAAGTTTCAAAAACGCGCTTCCCAGCCCGAGAGAAAGCAGGTTTCGGCACAGAGCGATGAAAGTTGAAAAACTGTGAGTTCCCGTGAATGAATCAAGTGGAAACTGCTTGAAAGTGATAAATCCATCATGTTTAAGCTTCAACAGTCCCAGTTTGAGCAGTTTTTCATGAAATATCCAAAAGTTTCAAAAACGCGCTTCCCAGCCCGAGAGAAAGCAGGTTTCGGCACAGAGCGATGAAAGTTGAAAAACTGTCAGTTCCCGTGAATGAATCAAGTGGAAACTGCTTGAAAGTGATAAATCCATCATGTTTAAGCTTCAACAGTCCCAGTTTGAGCAGTTTTTCATGAAATATCCAAAAGTTTCAAAAACGCGCTTCCCAGCCCGAGAGAAAGCAGGTTTCGGCACAGAGCGATGAAAGTTGAAAAACTGTGAGTTCCCGTGAATGAATCAAGTGGAAACTGCTTGAAAGTGATAAATCCATCATGTTTAAGCTTCAACAGTCCCAGTTTGAGCAGTTTTTCATGAAATATCCAAAAGTTTCAAAAACGCGCTTCCCAGCCCGAGAGAAAGCAGGTTTCGGCACAGAGCGATGAAAGTTGAAAAACTGTCAGTTCCCGTGAATGAATCAAGTGGAAACTGCTTGAAAGTGATAAATCCATCATGTTTAAGCTTCAACAGTCCCAGTTTGAGCAGTTTTTCATGAAATATCCAAAAGTTTCAAAAACGCGCTTCCCAGCCCGAGAGAAAGCAGGTTTCGGCACAGAGCCATGAAAGTTGAAAAACTGTCAGTTCCCGTGAATGAATCAAGTGGAAACTGCTTGAAAGTGATAAATCCATCATGTTTAAGCTTCAACAGTCCCAGTTTGAGCAGTTTTTCATGAAATATCCAAAAGTTTCAAAAACGCGCTTCCCAGCCCGAGAGAAAGCAGGTTTCGGCACAGAGCGATGAAAGTTGAAAAACTGTCAGTTCCCGTGAATGAATCAAGTGGAAACTGCTTGAAAGTGATAAATCCATCATGTTTAAGCTTCAACAGTCCCAGTTTGAGCAGTTTTTCATGAAACATCCAAAAGTTTCAAAAACGCGCTTCCCAGCCCGAGAGAAAGCAGGTTTCGGCACAGAGCGATGAAAGTTGAAAAACTGTGAGTTCCCGTGAATGAATCAAGTGGAAACTGCTTGAAAGTGATAAATCCATCATGTTTAAGCTTCAACAGTCCCAGTTTGAGCAGTTTTTCATGAAACTATCCAAAAGTTTCAAAAACGCGCTTCCCAGCCCGAGAGAAAGCAGGTTTCGGCACAGAGCGATGAAAGTTGAAAAACTGGGAGTTCCCAGTGAATGAATCAAGTGGAAACTGCTTGAAAGTGATAAATCCATCATGTTTAAGCTTCAACAGTCCCAGTTTGAGCAGTTTTTCATGAAATATCCAAAAGTTTCAAAAACGCGCTTCCCAGCCCGAGAGAAAGCAGGTTTCGGCACAGAGCGATGAAAGTTGAAAAACTGTGAGTTCCCGTGAATGAATCAAGTGGAAACTGCTTGAAAGTGATAAATCCATCATGTTTAAGCTTCAACAGTCCCAGTTTGAGCAGTTTTTCATGAAATATCCAAAAGTTTCAAAAACGCGCTTCCCAGCCCGAGAGAAAGCAGGTTTCGGCACAGAGCGATGAAAGTTGAAAAACTGTGAGTTCCCGTGAATGAATCAAGTGGAAACTGCTTGAAAGTGATAAATCCATCATGTTTAAGCTTCAACAGTCCCAGTTTGAGCAGTTTTTCATGAAACATCCAAAAGTTTCAAAAACGCGCTTCCCAGCCCGAGAGAAAGCAGGTTTCGGCACAGAGCGATGAAAGTTGAAAAACTGTCAGTTCCCGTGAATGAATCAAGTGGAAACTGCTTGAAAGTGATAAATCCATCATGTTTAAGCTTCAACAGTCCCAGTTTGAGCAGTTTTTCATGAAATATCCAAAAGTTTCAAAAACGCGCATTCCCAGCCCGAGAGAAAGCAGGTTTCGGCACAGAGCGATGAAAGTTGAAAAACTGTCAGTTCCCGTGAATGAATCAAGTGGAAACTGCTTGAAAGTGATAAATCCATCATGTTTAAGCTTCAACAGTCCCAGTTTGAGCAGTTTTTCATGAAACATCCAAAAGTTTCAAAAACGCGCTTCCCAGCCCGAGAGAAAGCAGGTTTCGGCACAGAGCGATGAAAGTTGAAAAACTGTCAGTTCCCGTGAATGAATCAAGTGGAAACTGCTTGAAAGTGATAAATCCATCATGTTTAAGCTTCAACAGTCCCAGTTTGAGCAGTTTTTCATGAAACATCCAAAAGTTTCAAAAACGCGCTTCCCAGCCCGAGAGAAAGCAGGTTTCGGCACAGAGCGATGAAAGTTGAAAAACTGTCAGTTCCCGTGAATGAATCAAGTGGAAACTGCTTGAAAGTGATAAATCCATCATGTTTAAGCTTCAACAGTCCCAGTTTGAGCAGTTTTTCATGAAATATCCAAAAGTTTCAAAAACGCGCTTCCCAGCCCGAGAGAAAGCAGGTTTCGGCACAGAGCGATGAAAGTTGAAAAACTGTGAGTTCCCGTGAATGAATCAAGTGGAAACTGCTTGAAAGTGATAAATCCATCATGTTTAAGCTTCAACAGTCCCAGTTTGAGCAGTTTTTCATGAAATATCCAAAAGTTTCAAAAACGCGCTTCCCAGCCCGAGAGAAAGCAGGTTTCGGCACAGAGCGATGAAAGTTGAAAAACTGTGAGTTCCCGTGAATGAATCAAGTGGAAACTGCTTGAAAGTGATAAATCCATCATGTTTAAGCTTCAACAGTCCCAGTTTGAGCAGTTTTTCATGAAATATCCAAAAGTTTCAAAAACGCGCTTCCCAGCCCGAGAGAAAGCAGGTTTCGGCACAGAGCGATGAAAGTTGAAAAACTGTCAGTTCCCGTGAATGAATCAAGTGGAAACTGCTTGAAAGTGATAAATCCATCATGTTTAAGCTTCAACAGTCCCAGTTTGAGCAGTTTTTCATGAAATATCCAAAAGTTTCAAAAACGCGCTTCCCAGCCCGAGAGAAAGCAGGTTTCGGCACAGAGCGATGAAAGTTGAAAAACTGTGAGTTCCCGTGAATGAATCAAGTGGAAACTGCTTGAAAGTGATAAATCCATCATGTTTAAGCTTCAACAGTCCCAGTTTGAGCAGTTTTTCATGAAATATCCAAAAGTTTCAAAAACGCGCTTCCCAGCCCGAGAGAAAGCAGGTTTCGGCACAGAGCGATGAAAGTTGAAAAACTGTCAGTTCCCGTGAATGAATCAAGTGGAAACTGCTTGAAAGTGATAAATCCATCATGTTTAAGCTTCAACAGTCCCAGTTTGAGCAGTTTTTCATGAAATATCCAAAAGTTTCAAAAACGCGCTTCCCAGCCCGAGAGAAAGCAGGTTTCGGCACAGAGCCATGAAAGTTGAAAAACTGTCAGTTCCCGTGAATGAATCAAGTGGAAACTGCTTGAAAGTGATAAATCCATCATGTTTAAGCTTCAACAGTCCCAGTTTGAGCAGTTTTTCATGAAATATCCAAAAGTTTCAAAAACGCGCTTCCCAGCCCGAGAGAAAGCAGGTTTCGGCACAGAGCGATGAAAGTTGAAAAACTGTCAGTTCCCGTGAATGAATCAAGTGGAAACTGCTTGAAAGTGATAAATCCATCATGTTTAAGCTTCAACAGTCCCAGTTTGAGCAGTTTTTCATGAAACATCCAAAAGTTTCAAAAACGCGCTTCCCAGCCCGAGAGAAAGCAGGTTTCGGCACAGAGCGATGAAAGTTGAAAAACTGTGAGTTCCCGTGAATGAATCAAGTGGAAACTGCTTGAAAGTGATAAATCCATCATGTTTAAGCTTCAACAGTCCCAGTTTGAGCAGTTTTTCATGAAATATCCAAAAGTTTCAAAAACGCGCTTCCCAGCCCGAGAGAAAGCAGGTTTCGGCACAGAGCGATGAAAGTTGAAAAACTGGGAGTTCCCGTGAATGAATCAAGTGGAAACTGCTTGAAAGTGATAAATCCATCATGTTTAAGCTTCAACAGTCCCAGTTTGAGCAGTTTTTCATGAAATATCCAAAAGTTTCAAAAACGCGCTTCCCAGCCCGAGAGAAAGCAGGTTTCGGCACAGAGCGATGAAAGTTGAAAAACTGTGAGTTCCCGTGAATGAATCAAGTGGAAACTGCTTGAAAGTGATAAATCCATCATGTTTAAGCTTCAACAGTCCCAGTTTGAGCAGTTTTTCATGAAATATCCAAAAGTTTCAAAAACGCGCTTCCCAGCCCGAGAGAAAGCAGGTTTCGGCACAGAGCGATGAAAGTTGAAAAACTGTGAGTTCCCGTGAATGAATCAAGTGGAAACTGCTTGAAAGTGATAAATCCATCATGTTTAAGCTTCAACAGTCCCAGTTTGAGCAGTTTTTCATGAAACATCCAAAAGTTTCAAAAACGCGCTTCCCAGCCCGAGAGAAAGCAGGTTTCGGCACAGAGCCATGAAAGTTGAAAAACTGTCAGTTCCCGTGAATGAATCAAGTGGAAACTGCTTGAAAGTGATAAATCCATCATGTTTAAGCTTCAACAGTCCCAGTTTGAGCAGTTTTTCATGAAATATCCAAAAGTTTCAAAAACGCGCATCCCAGCCCGAGAGAAAGCAGGTTTCGGCACAGAGCGATGAAAGTTGAAAAACTGTCAGTTCCCGTGAATGAATCAAGTGGAAACTGCTTGAAAGTGATAAATCCATCATGTTTAAGCTTCAACAGTCCCAGTTTGAGCAGTTTTTCATGAAACATCCAAAAGTTTCAAAAACGCGCTTCCCAGCCCGAGAGAAAGCAGGTTTCGGCACAGAGCGATGAAAGTTGAAAAACTGTCGAGTTCCCGTGAATGAATCAAGTGGAAACTGCTTGAAAGTGATAAATCCATCATGTTTAAGCTTCAACAGTCCCAGTTTGAGCAGTTTTTCATGAAACTATCCAAAAGTTTCAAAAACGCGCTTCCCAGCCCGAGAGAAAGCAGGTTTCGGCACAGAGCGATGAAAGTTGAAAAACTGTGAGTTCCCGTGAATGAATCAAGTGGAAACTGCTTGAAAGTGATAAATCCATCATGTTTAAGCTTCAACAGTCCCAGTTTGAGCAGTTTTTCATGAAATATCCAAAAGTTTCAAAAACGCGCTTCCCAGCCCGAGAGAAAGCAGGTTTCGGCACAGAGCGATGAAAGTTGAAAAACTGTGAGTTCCCGTGAATGAATCAAGTGGAAACTGCTTGAAAGTGATAAATCCATCATGTTTAAGCTTCAACAGTCCCAGTTTGAGCAGTTTTTCATGAAATATCCAAAAGTTTCAAAAACGCGCTTCCCAGCCCGAGAGAAAGCAGGTTTCGGCACAGAGCGATGAAAGTTGAAAAACTGTCAGTTCCCGTGAATGAATCAAGTGGAAACTGCTTGAAAGTGATAAATCCATCATGTTTAAGCTTCAACAGTCCCAGTTTGAGCAGTTTTTCATGAAATATCCAAAAGTTTCAAAAACGCGCTTCCCAGCCCGAGAGAAAGCAGGTTTCGGCACAGAGCGATGAAAGTTGAAAAACTGTGCAGTTCCCGTGAATGAATCAAGTGGAAACTGCTTGAAAGTGATAAATCCATCATGTTTAAGCTTCAACAGTCCCAGTTTGAGCAGTTTTTCATGAAATATCCAAAAGTTTCAAAAACGCGCTTCCCAGCCCGAGAGAAAGCAGGTTTCGGCACAGAGCCATGAAAGTTGAAAAACTGTCAGTTCCCGTGAATGAATCAAGTGGAAACTGCTTGAAAGTGATAAATCCATCATGTTTAAGCTTCAACAGTCCCAGTTTGAGCAGTTTTTCATGAAATATCCAAAAGTTTCAAAAACGCGCTTCCCAGCCCGAGAGAAAGCAGGTTTCGGCACAGAGCGATGAAAGTTGAAAAACTGTCAGTTCCCGTGAATGAATCAAGTGGAAACTGCTTGAAAGTGATAAATCCATCATGTTTAAGCTTCAACAGTCCCAGTTTGAGCAGTTTTTCATGAAACTATCCAAAAGTTTCAAAAACGCGCTTCCCAGCCCGAGAGAAAGCAGGTTTCGGCACAGAGCGATGAAAGTTGAAAAACTGTGAGTTCCCGTGAATGAATCAAGTGGAAACTGCTTGAAAGTGATAAATCCATCATGTTTAAGCTTCAACAGTCCCAGTTTGAGCAGTTTTTCATGAAACTATCCAAAAGTTTCAAAAACGCGCTTCCCAGCCCGAGAGAAAGCAGGTTTCGGCACAGAGCGATGAAAGTTGAAAAACTGTGAGTTCCCGTGAATGAATCAAGTGGAAACTGCTTGAAAGTGATAAATCCATCATGTTTAAGCTTCAACAGTCCCAGTTTGAGCAGTTTTTCATGAAATATCCAAAAGTTTCAAAAACGCGCTTCCCAGCCCGAGAGAAAGCAGGTTTCGGCACAGAGCGATGAAAGTTGAAAAACTGTGAGTTCCCGTGAATGAATCAAGTGGAAACTGCTTGAAAGTGATAAATCCATCATGTTTAAGCTTCAACAGTCCCAGTTTGAGCAGTTTTTCATGAAATATCCAAAAGTTTCAAAAACGCGCTTCCCAGCCCGAGAGAAAGCAGGTTTCGGCACAGAGCGATGAAAGTTGAAAAACTGTCAGTTCCCGTGAATGAATCAAGTGGAAACTGCTTGAAAGTGATAAATCCATCATGTTTAAGCTTCAACAGTCCCAGTTTGAGCAGTTTTTCATGAAATATCCAAAAGTTTCAAAAACGCGCTTCCCAGCCCGAGAGAAAGCAGGTTTCGGCACAGAGCGATGAAAGTTGAAAAACTGTCAGTTCCCGTGAATGAATCAAGTGGAAACTGCTTGAAAGTGATAAATCCATCATGTTTAAGCTTCAACAGTCCCAGTTTGAGCAGTTTTTCATGAAATATCCAAAAGTTTCAAAAACGCGCTTCCCAGCCCGAGAGAAAGCAGGTTTCGGCACAGAGCGATGAAAGTTGAAAAACTGTCAGTTCCCGTGAATGAATCAAGTGGAAACTGCTTGAAAGTGATAAATCCATCATGTTTAAGCTTCAACAGTCCCAGTTTGAGCAGTTTTTCATGAAATATCCAAAAGTTTCAAAAACGCGCTTCCCAGCCCGAGAGAAAGCAGGTTTCGGCACAGAGCGATGAAAGTTGAAAAACTGTCAGTTCCCGTGAATGAATCAAGTGGAAACTGCTTGAAAGTGATAAATCCATCATGTTTAAGCTTCAACAGTCCCAGTTTGAGCAGTTTTTCATGAAATATCCAAAAGTTTCAAAAACGCGCTTCCCAGCCCGAGAGAAAGCAGGTTTCGGCACAGAGCGATGAAAGTTGAAAAACTGTCAGTTCCCGTGAATGAATCAAGTGGAAACTGCTTGAAAGTGATAAATCCATCATGTTTAAGCTTCAACAGTCCCAGTTTGAGCAGTTTTTCATGAAACATCCAAAAGTTTCAAAAACGCGCTTCCCAGCCCGAGAGAAAGCAGGTTTCGGCACAGAGCGATGAAAGTTGAAAAACTGTGAGTTCCCGTGAATGAATCAAGTGGAAACTGCTTGAAAGTGATAAATCCATCATGTTTAAGCTTCAACAGTCCCAGTTTGAGCAGTTTTTCATGAAATATCCAAAAGTTTCAAAAACGCGCTTCCCAGCCCGAGAGAAAGCAGGTTTCGGCACAGAGCGATGAAAGTTGAAAAACTGTCAGTTCCCGTGAATGAATCAAGTGGAAACTGCTTGAAAGTGATAAATCCATCATGTTTAAGCTTCAACAGTCCCAGTTTGAGCAGTTTTTCATGAAATATCCAAAAGTTTCAAAAACGCGCTTCCCAGCCCGAGAGAAAGCAGGTTTCGGCACAGAGCGATGAAAGTTGAAAAACTGTCAGTTCCCGTGAATGAATCAAGTGGAAACTGCTTGAAAGTGATAAATCCATCATGTTTAAGCTTCAACAGTCCCAGTTTGAGCAGTTTTTCATGAAATATCCAAAAGTTTCAAAAACGCGCTTCCCAGCCCGAGAGAAAGCAGGTTTCGGCACAGAGCGATGAAAGTTGAAAAACTGTCAGTTCCCGTGAATGAATCAAGTGGAAACTGCTTGAAAGTGATAAATCCATCATGTTTAAGCTTCAACAGTCCCAGTTTGAGCAGTTTTTCATGAAATATCCAAAAGTTTCAAAAACGCGCTTCCCAGCCCGAGAGAAAGCAGGTTTCGGCACAGAGCCGATGAAAGTTGAAAAACTGTCAGTTCCCGTGAATGAATCAAGTGGAAACTGCTTGAAAGTGATAAATCCATCATGTTTAAGCTTCAACAGTCCCAGTTTGAGCAGTTTTTCATGAAATATCCAAAAGTTTCAAAAACGCGCTTCCCAGCCCGAGAGAAAGCAGGTTTCGGCACAGAGCGATGAAAGTTGAAAAACTGTCAGTTCCCGTGAATGAATCAAGTGGAAACTGCTTGAAAGTGATAAATCCATCATGTTTAAGCTTCAACAGTCCCAGTTTGAGCAGTTTTTCATGAAACATCCAAAAGTTTCAAAAACGCGCTTCCCAGCCCGAGAGAAAGCAGGTTTCGGCACAGAGCGATGAAAGTTGAAAAACTGTGAGTTCCCGTGAATGAATCAAGTGGAAACTGCTTGAAAGTGATAAATCCATCATGTTTAAGCTTCAACAGTCCCAGTTTGAGCAGTTTTTCATGAAATATCCAAAAGTTTCAAAAACGCGCTTCCCAGCCCGAGAGAAAGCAGGTTTCGGCACAGAGCGATGAAAGTTGAAAAACTGGGAGTTCCCGTGAATGAATCAAGTGGAAACTGCTTGAAAGTGATAAATCCATCATGTTTAAGCTTCAACAGTCCCAGTTTGAGCAGTTTTTCATGAAATATCCAAAAGTTTCAAAAACGCGCTTCCCAGCCCGAGAGAAAGCAGGTTTCGGCACAGAGCGATGAAAGTTG
>NW_021941331.1:0-17500 GCF_902148845.1 Salarias fasciatus
CCCCCCCCCCGGTCCCCCTCTCTTTGTCTCTCTCTCTTTCTGTGTCTCTCGCTCTCTGAGCGTCTCCGTCCCGGTCCTGTCCTCAGCCATGCCGGACGCCAGTTTTAAATAAAGGCAGCAGCAGGAGGAGACTCAGTCTCGTCCTGCTGCTGACAGTAAAATCTGTTCAGACAGTAAAAGGCTCCAGTCAGACAGTACTGCACACCCAGCTGAACAGGACAGACGTCCCCACTGTCCTCTGAGACAGACTGAGTCCTGCCGGGGACAGACATGTCCTCTGAGACAGGAATTCATTCTAGTTCAAATTCAGAAGACCGTCTTTGTCCCCAGGGGACAGTTCAGAAGACACAGAGCCGGCAGGAGGATGGGACCCAGAGACAAATATCTTCATCCTGTACTGCTACTGTACTGCCAGTAATCCAGATACTGCCAGTAATCCAGATACTGTCAGTAATCCAGATACTGTCAGTAATCAAATCAAATCAAATCAAACTTTATTTGTGGAGCAGTTTTTCATATTTATAAAAACGACGCAAAGTGCTGAACAGTAAAAACAGTCCTAAAAACAAAAAGAATAAAAACCGCACCATCAATAAATATACACCACACACACACACACACACACACACACACACACACACACACACACACACACATACTCGCTCTCTGAATTATTTGCACACAGCAGAGGAGACATGGCATGGCACTAAGCATCATGGGAAAACACCACCAGTGGGGCCGTTCACACCAGGAGAAGGTCACTAATACTGGGGCCCCAGCGCTCGACCCCTGACCCCGCCAGGCCAAGAGGACCCCCACACCGAGGTGTGGAGCCCCCCAGGCCAGCCGGGACCAGAGGACTGGAGCACAGTGACCCCAGCAGAGGACCAGGACCAACTCCTGGTGTGAAGGACCCCCCCAGAGTGAAGGACCCCCCCCAGAGTGAAGGACCCCCCCCCAGAGTGAAGGACCCCCCCTCAGAGTGAAGGACCCCCCCCCAAGAGTGAAGGACCCCCCCAGAGTGAAGGACCCCCCTCAGAGTGAAGGACCACCCTTCAGAGTAAAGGACCCCCCCCTCAGAGTGAAGGACCCCCCCCAAGAGTGAAGGACCCCCCCAGAGTGAAGGACCACCCTTCAGAGTAAAGGACCCCCCTCAGAGTGAAGGACCCCCCCCAAGAGTGAAGGACCCCCCCAGAGTGAAGGACCACCCTTCAGAGTAAAGGCCCCCCCTCAGAGTGAAGGACCCCCCCCAAGAGTGAAGGACCCCCCCCAGAGTGAAGGACCCCCCCCCAGAGTGAAGGACCCCCCCTCAGAGTGAAGGACCCCCCCCAAGAGTGAAGGACCCCCCCAGAGTAAAGGACCCCCCCTCAGAGTGAAGGACCCCCCCCAGAGTGAAGGACCCCCCCCCTCAGAGTGAAGGACCCCCCCCTCAGAGTGAAGGACCCCCCCCTCAGAGTGAAGCCCCCCCCCCCCAGAGTGAAGGACCCCCCCCCTCAGAGTGAAGCCCCCCCCCCCCAGAGTGAAGCCCCCCCCCCCCTCAGAGTGAAGGACCCCCCCCAGAGTGAAGGCCCCCCCCCTCAGAGTGAAGGACCCCCCCCCCAGAGTGAAGGAACCCCCCCCCCCCTCAGAGTGAAGCCCCCCCCCCCCCCCCCCTCAGAGTGAAGGACCCCCGCCTCAGAGTGAAGGACCCCCCCCAGAGTGAAGGCCCCCCCCCTCAGAGTGAAGGACCCCCCCCCCAGAGTGAAGGAACCCCCCCCCCCCCCTCAGAGTGAAGCCCCCCCCCCCCCCCCCCCCAGAGTGAAGGACCCCGCCTCAGAGTGAAGGACCCCCCCCAGAGTGAAGGCCCCCCCCCTCAGAGTGAAGGACCCCCCCCCCAGAGTGAAGCCCCCCCCCCTCAGAGTGAAGGAACCCCCCCCCCCTCAGAGTGAAGCCCCCCCCCCCCCCCCCCCCTCAGAGTGAAGGACCCCCCCTCAGGAAACTCTGGAGTTAAAGCAGCTAAAGACATAAAAAGACATGATACGAAGTTAATAGAAAGATACGATTAGAAAGTAAAGAATTAAAATAAGTTCGAAGTGCACAATAAAATAGAACGAATAAATAGATTAAAATAAAAATGATAATAAAAAAGAAAAATGATGGAGATCAGAACTATAGAAGGTCAGTTAAAGCCTGATTAAAAAGGGGTGTTTTTGACCTGCCTTTAAAAACATCAATGGTCTCTGCGGTCCTGAGGTTCTCTGGTCCTGAGGGTCTCTGGTCCTGAGGTTCTGCGGTCCTGAGGGTCTCTGGTCCTGAGGGTCTCTGGTCCTGAGGTTCTGCGGTCCTGAGGGTCTCTGGTCCTGAGGGTCTCTGGTCCTGAGGTTCTCTGGTCCTGAGGGTCTCTGGTCCTGAGGTTCTGCGGTCCTGAGGTTCTCTGGTCCTGAGGGTCTCTGGTCCTGAGGGTCTCTGGTCCTGAGGGTCTCTGGTCCTGAGGTTCTCTGGTCCTGAGGTTCTCTGGTCCTGAGGGTCTCTGGTCCTGAGGGTCTCTGGTCCTGAGGTTCTGCGGTCCTGAGGTTCTCTGGTCCTGAGGTTCTGCGGTCCTGAGGGTCTCTGGTCCTGAGGTTCTCTGGTCCTGAGGGTCTCTGGTCCTGAGGTTCTGCGGTCCTGAGGTTCTGCGGTCCTGAGGGTCTCCAGCAGGCTGTTCCCCAGGCGGGGCCGTAGTGGGGGGGTCTTGGTTCTGGTCTTGGTTCTGGTTTTAGGAACACAGTGGGCCGCTGCCAGAGGACCTCAGGGCCCCGAGGGTGGACAGGGTAAAACCAGATCAGCTGGATAAGCAGGAGCGAGGCCGTTCAGACGTCTGGAGCCTGATGAGAGAACTTTAACATCCACCCTGAAGCCACAGGGAGCCAATGAGCGACTCCGCTGTGATGTGGCCCCGCCCCCTGGTCCTGTCAGGACGTCAAACCGATGTCATGTGGCCCCGCCCCCTGGTCCTATCAGGACTTTAAACCGATGTCATGTGGCCCCGCCCCCTGGTCCTATCAGGACTTTAAACCGATGTCATGTGGCTCCGCCCCCTGGTCCTGTCAGGACTTTAAACCGCTGTAATGTGGCTCCGCCCCCTGGTCCTCGTCAGCACAGCGGCTGAGTTTTGTAACAGTTGTAGGTTTGAAATGTCCTTATTGTTTCAGACCAGAGAGCAAGGCATTACAGTAATCTAACCTGCAGAACATAAAAGCTGCATTAGCGCCTCCTGCTGGCCGAGAGAGAAACGGGCGACTCTGGCTTTATTCTTAAAATGATAAAATCCAATCTTAGTTATGTTTTTAATGTGTGGAATAAAATTTAGCTCAGAGTCAGATACTGTCAGTAATCCCACATACTGTCAGTAATCCCACATACTGTCAGTAATCCCACATACTGTCGGTAATCCCACATACTGTCAGTAATCCCAGATACTGTCGGTAATCCCACATACTGTCAGTAATCCCACATACTGTCAGTAATCCCACATACTGTCGGTAATCCCAGATACTGTCAGTAATCCCAGATACTGTCGGTAATCCCACATACTGTCAGTAATCCCACATACTGTCAGTAATCCCAGATACTGTCGGTAATCCCACATACTGTCGGTAATCCCACATACTGTCAGTAATCCCAGATACTGTCGGTAATCCCACATACTGTCGGTAATCCCACATACTGTCAGTAATCCCAGATACTGTCGGTAATCCCACCTACTGTCAGTAATCGCAGATACTGTTGGTAATCCCAGATACTGTCAGTAACCCCAGATACTGTCGGTAATCCCACATACTGTCAGTAATCCAAGATACTGTCGGTAATCCCACATACTTTCGGTAATCCCACATACTTTCGGTAATCCCAGATACTGTCAGTAATCCCAGATACTGTCGGTAATCCCAGATACTGTCAGTAATCCCACATGCTGTCGGTAATCCCACATACTGTCAGTAATCCCACATACTGTCAGTAATCCCAGATACTTTCGGTAATCCCAGATACTGTCGGTAATCACAGATACTCTCAGTAATCCCAGATACTGTCAGTTATCCCACATACTGTCAGTAATCGCAGATACTGTCAGTAATCCCAGATACTGTCAGTAATCCCAGATACTGCCGGTAATCCCAGATACTGTCAGTAATCCCAGATACTGCCGGTAATCCCAGATACTGTCGGTAATTCCAGATACTGTCGGTAATCCCAGATACTGTCAGTAATCCCACATACTGTCAGTAATCCCACATACTGTCGGTAATACCACATACTGTCAGCAATCCCACATACTGTCAGCAATCCCACATACTGTCAGTAATCCCAGATACTTTCGGTAATCCCAGATACTGTCGGTAATCACAGATACTCTCAGTAATCCCAGATACTGTCAGTTATCCCACATACTGTCAGTAATCGCAGATACTGTCAGTAATCCCAGATACTGTCGGTAATCCCAGATACTGTCAGTAACCCCAGATACTGTCGGTAATCCCATATACTGTCAGTAATCGCAGATACTGTCAGTAATCCCAGATACTGTCAGTAATCCCACATACTGTCGGTAATCCCAGATACTGTCAGTAATCCCAGATACTGTCAGTAATCCCATATACTGTCGGTAATACCACATACTGTCAGTAATCCCAGATACTGTCAGTAATCCCAGGTACTGTCAGTAATCCCACATACTGTCGGTAATCCCACATACTGTCAGTAATCCCACATACTGTCGGTAATCCCACATACTGTCGGTAATCCCACATACTGTCAGTAATCCCAGATACTGTCAGTAATTGCAGATACTGTCAGTAATCCCAGATACTGTCGGTAATCCCACATACTTTTGGTAATCCCAGATACTGTCAGTAATCCCACACACTGTCAGTAATCCCACATACTGTCGGTAATACCACATACTGTCAGCAATCCCACATACTGTCAGTAATCCCAGATACTGTCAGTAATCCCAGATACTGTCGGTAATCCCAGATACTGTCAGTAACCCCAGATACTGTCGGTAATCCCATATACTGTCAGTAATCCCAGATACTGTCGGTAATCCCACATACTGTCAGTAATCCCAGATACTGTCGGTAATCCCACATACTGTCGGTAATCCCAGATACTGTCAGTAATCCCACATACTGTCGGTAATACCAGATATTGTCACTAATCCCACATACTGTCGTTAATCCCACATACTGTCGGTAATCCCAGAAGCTGTCGGTAATCCCATATACTGTCAGTAACCGCAGATACTGTCAGTAATCCCAGATACTGTCGGTAATCCCAGATACTGTCAGTAACCTCAGATACTGTTGGTAATCACAGGTACTTTCAGTAATCCCAGACACTGTCAGTAATCACAGGTACTCTCAGTAATCCCAGATACTGTCAGTTATCCCAGATACTGTCAGTAATCACAGATACTCTCAGTAATCCCAGATACTCTCAGTAATCCCAGATACTGTCAGTAATTGCAGATACTGTCAGTAATCACAGATACTGTCAGTAATCCCAGATACTGTCGGTAATCCCAGATACTGTCGGTAATCCCAGATACTGTCAGTAATCTAAGATACTGTCAGTAATCCCACATACTGACGGTAATACCACATACTGTCAGCAATCCCACATACTGTCAGCAATCCCACATACTGTCGGTAATCCCAGATACTGTCGGTAATCCCAGATACTGTCAGTAATCGCAGATACTGTCAGTAATCCCAGATACTGTCGGTAATACCACATACTGTCAGCAATCCGACATACTGTCAGTAATCCCACATACTGTCAGTAATCCCAGATACTGTCAGTAATCACAGATACTCTCAGTAATCCCAGATACTGTCAGTAATCCCAGATACTGTCAGTAATCCCAGATACTGTCAGTAATCCCACATACTGTCAGTAATCCCAGATACTGTCAGTAATCCCACATACTGTCAGTAATCCCAGATACTGTCGGTAATACCACATACTGTCAGTAACCGCAGATACTGTCAGCAATCCCAGATACTGTCGGTAATCCCAGATACTGTCAGTAACCTCAGATACTGTCGGTAATCACAGATACTCTCAGTAATCCCAGATACTGTCAGTTATCCCAGATACTGTCAGTAATCACAGATACTCTCAGTAATCCCAGATACTGTCAGTAATTGCAGATACTGTCAGTAATCCCAGATACTGTCAGTAATCCCACATACTGTCGGTAATACCACATACTGTCAGTAATCCCAGATACTGTCGGTAATCACAGATACTGTCGGTAATCCCAGATACTGTCAGCAATCCCACATACTGTCAGTAATCCCACATACTGTCAGTAATCCCAGATACTGTCAGTAATCGCAGATACTGTCAGTAATCCCAGATACTGTCGGTAATACCACATACTGTCAGCAATCCGACATACTGTCAGTAATCCCACATACTGTCGGTAATCCCACATACTGTCAGTAATCCCAGATACTGTCGGTAATACCACATACTGTCAGTAACCGCAGATACTGTCAGTAATCCCAGATACTGTCGGTAATCCCAGATACTGTCAGTAACCTCAGATACTGTCAGTAACCTCAGATACTGTCAGTAATCCCACATACTGTCGGTAATCCCACATACTGTCAGTAATCCCAGATACTGTCGGTAATACCACATACTGTCAGTAACCGCAGATACTGTCAGTAATCCCAGATACTGTTGGTAATCCCAGATACTGTCAGTAACCTCAGATACTGTCGGTAATCACAGATACTCTCAGTAATCCCAGATACTGTCAGTTATCCCAGATACTGTCGGTAATCCCAGATACTGTCGGTAATCCCAGGTACTGTCGGTAATCCCAGATACTGTCAGTAATCCCAGATACTGTCGGTAATCCCACATACTGTCGGTAATCCCAGAAGCTGTTGGTAATCCCAGATACTGTCAGTAATCCCACATACTGTCGGTAATACCACATACTGTCAGTAATCCCAGATACTGTCAGTAATCGCAGATACGGTCGGTAATCCCAGATACTGTCAGTAACCCCAGATACTGTCGGTAATCACAGATACTGTCAGTAATCCCAGATACTGTCGGTATTCCCACATACTTTCGGTAATCCCACATACTGTCAGTAATCCCACATACTGTCAGTAATCCCACATACTCTCAGTAATCCCAGATACTGTCAGTAATCCCAGATACTGTCAGTAATCCCACATACTGTCAGTAATCCCAGATACTGTCAGTAATCCCACATACTGTCAGTAATCCCAGATACTGTCGGTAATACCACATACTGTCAGTAACCGCAGATACTGTCAGCAATCCCAGATACTGTCGGTAATCCCAGATACTGTCAGTAACCTCAGATACTGTCGGTAATCACAGATACTCTCAGTAATCCCAGATACTGTCAGTTATCCCAGATACTGTCAGTAATCACAGATACTCTCAGTAATCCCAGATACTGTCAGTAATTGCAGATACTGTCAGTAATCACAGATACTGTCAGTAATCCCAGATACTGTCGGTAATCACAGATACTGTCGGTAATCCCAGATACTGTCAGTAATCCCACATACTGTCGGTAATACCACATACTGTCAGTAATCCCAGATACTGTCGGTAATCACAGATACTGTCGGTAATCCCAGATACTGTCAGCAATCCCACATACTGTCAGTAATCCCACATACTGTCAGTAATCCCAGATACTGTCAGTAATCGCAGATACTGTCAGTAATCCCAGATACTGTCGGTAATACCACATACTGTCAGCAATCCGACATACTGTCAGTAATCCCACATACTGTCGGTAATCCCACATACTGTCAGTAATCCCAGATACTGTCGGTAATACCACATACTGTCAGTAACCGCAGATACTGTCAGTAATCCCAGATACTGTCGGTAATCCCAGATACTGTCAGTAACCTCAGATACTGTCAGTAACCTCAGATACTGTCAGTAATCCCACATACTGTCGGTAATCCCACATACTGTCAGTAATCCCAGATACTGTCGGTAATACCACATACTGTCAGTAACCGCAGATACTGTTAGTAATCCCAGATACTGTCGGTAATCCCAGATACTGTCAGTAACCTCAGATACTGTCGGTAATCACAGATACTCTCAGTAATCCCAGATACTGTCAGTTATCCCAGATACTGTCGGTAATCCCAGATACTGTCGGTAATCCCAGATACTGTCGGTAATCCCAGATACTGTCAGTAATCCCAGATACTGTCGGTAATCCCACATACTGTCGGTAATCCCAGAAGCTGTTGGTAATCCCAGATACTGTCAGTAATCCCACATACTGTCAGTAATCGCAGATACGGTCGGTAATCCCAGATACTGTCAGTAACCCCAGATACTGTCGGTAATCACAGATACTGTCAGTAATCCCAGATACTGTCGGTATTCCCACATACTTTCGGTAATCCCACATACTGTCAGTAATCCCACATACTGTCAGTAATCCCAGATACTGTCAGTAATCGCAGATACTGTCAGTAATCCCACATACTGTCAGTAATCCCACATACTGTCAGTAATCCCACATACTTTCAGTAATCCAAGATACTGTCGGTAATACCACATACTGTCAGTAACCGCAGATACTGTCAGTAATCCCAGATACTGTCGGTAATCCCAGATACTGTCAGTAACCTCAGATACTGTCGGTAATCACAGATACTCTCAGTAATCCCAGATACTGTCAGTAATTGCAGATACTGTCAGTAATCGCAGATACTGTCAGTAATCCCAGATACTGTCGGTAATCACAGATACTGTCGGTAATCCCAGATACTGTCAGTAATCCCAGATACTGTCGGTAATCACAGATACTGTCAATAATCCCAGATACTGTCAGTAATCCCAGATACTGTCGGTAATCACAGATACTGTTGGTAATCCCAGATACTGTTGGTAATCCCAGATACTGTCAGTAATCCCAGATACTGTCGGTAATCACAGATACTGTTGGTAATCCCAGATACTGTCAGTAATCCCAGACAGAGCGTAGAGAGGCAGAGAAGAAGGGACAGTAATCTGTAATCTGTAGAATGTAATCTGTTCGAGCAGGTAGAAGAGTTCAGAGTGTCAGAGGTCAAAGGGTCTGAGTGAAGATCCATGTAAAACAGTCCGGGGGGGGGGGAGGGAGGGTGGAGCTGGACCGCCTCAGGGACAGAGGGAGTCCAGCTCCTCTGAGTCCTGCATGGGGGGCAGCATGTGAGGGTCCCTGCTGATCCGGTCAGTCAGTCACTGGTGATCCAGTGATCTGGTTATGATCCAGTCAGCCTGTCTGCATGTTCAATGTTCGGACACTGCAGACAGTCCTAGTGTCCATTTAGAGACTCTAGGAGTCACCAGTAACCCTGCATTTTGAGAGCGGAGTGCTCTGATTGGTTGATAAGGCGTTAAAGCATCTTGGAGATAGGTCGGAGCCATCCCATTTAGGATTTTGTAAGTGAGGAGAAGGATTTTAAATCTAACTCTAAACTCGACAGGAAGCCAGTGAAGAGATTTTAGAACAGGAGTAATGTGTTCACGTCTTCTAGTTCCAGTTAATAATCTGGCGGCTGCATTTTGAACCAACTGGAAGTTTTTTAACGCACTTTTTGGAAATATGCTGTTTTACAAGCCAGGTTGATGTGTGCTTTAAAGGAGATATCCTGGTCAAATAAGACCCCGAGGTTCCTGACAGTAGAGGAGGAGGATACACTGACGTTATCTAAGGTGATAATCTGTTCAGATAGACACTCTCTCAGTTTATGGGGGCCTAGTATAATGACCTCTGTTTTGCCAGGATTCAGACGGAGATAGTTCGTAGTCATCCAGGTTTTAATTTCTCTGATACAGTCACTGAGTCTGTCTATTTGATTAGTTTGATCAGGTTTCATAGATAAATACAGTTGTGTGTCATCTGCATAGCAATGAAAACTGATATCGTGACTTCTAATTATGTTCCCTAAATCAAATCAAATCAAATCAAATCAGATTTTATTTATATAGCACTTTTCATATTAATAAAAACAACGCAAAGTGCTGAACATTAAAAACAGTCATAAAAACAAAAAGAATAAAAACCGCGCCATCAAACAGTATGCACCACACACACACTCACCCTCACACTCACACTCACCCTCACCCTCACACTCACACTCACACTCTACCATTAATTCGCACAGAACAGAGGAGACATGGCATGGCACTGAGCATCTTAGGGAAAACGCCACCAGTCGGTCAGTCATACTTTCGGTAATCCCACATACTGTCAGTAATCCCACATACTGTCAGTAATCCCACATACTGTCAGTAATCCCAGATACTGTCGGTAATCCCAGATACTGTCAGTAACCTCAGATACTGTCGGTAATCACAGATACTCTCAGTAATCCCAGATACTGTCAGTTATCCCAGATACTGTCAGTAATCACAGATACTCTCAGTAATCCCAGATACTGTCAGTAATTGCAGATACTGTCAGTAATCACAGATACTGTCAGTAATCCCAGATACTGTCAGTAATCCCACATACTGTCGGTAATACCACATACTGTCAGTAATCCCAGATACTGTCAGTAATCCCACATACTGTCGGTAATACCACATACTGTCAGTAATCCCAGATACTGTCGGTAATCACAGATACTGTCGGTAATCCCAGATACTGTCAGCAATCCCACATACTGTCAGTAATCCCACATACTGTCAGTAATCCCAGATACTGTCAGTAATCGCAGATACTGTCAGTAATCCCAGATACTGTCGGTAATACCACATACTGTCAGTAACCGCAGATACTGTCAGTAATCCCACATACTGTCGGTAATCCCACATACTGTCAGTAATCCCAGATACTGTCGGTAATACCACATACTGTCAGTAACCGCAGATACTGTCAGTAATCCCAGATACTGTCGGTAATCCCAGATACTGTCAGTAACCTCAGATACTGTCGGTAATCACAGATACTCTCAGTAATCCCAGATACTGTCAGTTATCCCAGATACTGTCGGTAATCCCAGATACTGTCGGTAATCCCAGATACTGTCGGTAATCCCAGATACTGTCAGTAATCCCAGATACTGTCGGTAATCCCACATACTGTCGGTAATCCCAGAAGCTGTTGGTAATCCCAGATACTGTCAGTAATCCCACATACTGTCGGTAATACCACATACTGTCAGTAATCCCAGATACTGTCAGTAATCGCAGATACGGTCGGTAATCCCAGATACTGTCAGTAACCCCAGATACTGTCGGTAATCACAGATACTGTCAGTAATCCCAGATACTGTCGGTATTCCCACATACTTTCGGTAATCCCACATACTGTCAGTAATCCCACATACTGTCAGTAATCCCAGATACTGTCAGTAATCGCAGATACTGTCAGTAATCCCACATACTGTCAGTAATCCCACATACTGTCAGTAATCCCACATACTTTCAGTAATCCAAGATACTGTCGGTAATACCACATACTGTCAGTAACCGCAGATACTGTCAGTAATCCCAGATACTGTCGGTAATCCCAGATACTGTCAGTAACCTCAGATACTGTCGGTAATCACAGATACTCTCAGTAATCCCAGATACTGTCAGTAATTGCAGATACTGTCAGTAATCGCAGATACTGTCAGTAATCCCAGATACTGTCAGTAATTGCAGATACTGTCAGTAATCGCAGATACTCTCAGTAATCCCAGATACTGTCGGTAATCACAGATACTGTCGGTAATCCCAGATACTGTCAGTAATCCCAGATACTGTCGGTAATCACAGATACTGTCAATAATCCCAGATACTGTCAGTAATCCCAGATACTGTCGGTAATCACAGATACTGTTGGTAATCCCAGATACTGTTGGTAATCCCAGATACTGTCAGTAATCCCAGATACTGTCGGTAATCACAGATACTGTTGGTAATCCCAGATACTGTCAGTAATCCCAGATACTGTTGGTAATCACAGATACTGTTCTTAATCCCAGATACTGTCAGTAATCCCAGACAGAGCGTAGAGAGGCAGAGAAGAAGGGACAGTAATCTGTAATCTGTAAAATGTAATCTGTTCGAGCAGGTAGAAGAGTTCAGAGTGTCAGAGGTCAAAGGGTCTGAGTGAAGATCCATGTAAAACAGTCCGGGGGGGGGGAGGGAGGGTGGAGCTGGACCGCCTCAGGGACAGAGGGAGTCCAGCTCCTCTGAGTCCTGCATGGGGGGCAGCATGTGAGGGTCCCTGCTGATCCGGTCAGTCAGTCACTGGTGATCCAGTGATCTGGTTATGATCCAGTCAGCCTGTCTGCATGTTCAATGTTCGGACACTGCAGACAGTCCTAGTGTCCATTTAGAGACTCTAGGAGTCACCAGTAACCCTGCATTTTGAGAGCGGAGTGCTCTGATTGGTTGATAAGGCGTTAAAGCATCTTGGAGATAGGTTGGAGCCATCCCATTTAGGATTTTGTAAGTGAGGAGAAGGATTTTAAATCTATCTCTCAACTCGACTGGAAGCCAGTGAAGAGATTTTAGAACAGGAGTAATGTGTTCACGTCTTCTAGTTCCAGTTAATAACCTGGCGGCTGCATTTTGAACCAACTGGAAGTTTTTTAACGCACTTTTTGGAAATATGCTGTTTTACAAGCCAGGTTGATGTGTGCTTTAAAGGAGATATCCTGGTCAAATAAGACCCCGAGGTTCCTGACAGTAGAGGAGGAGGATACACTGACGTTATCTAAGGTGATAATGTGTTCAGATAGACACTCTCTCAGTTTATGGGGGCCTAGTATAATGACCTCTGTTTTGCCAGGATTCAGACGGAGATAGTTCGTAGTCATCCAGGTTTTAATTTCTCTGATACAGTCACTGAGTCTGTCTATTTGATTAGTTTGATCAGGTTTCATAGATAATACAGTTGTGTGTCATCTGCATAGCAATGAAAACTGATATCGTGACTTCTAATTATGTTCCCTAAATCAAATCAAATCAAATCAAATCAGATTTTATTTATATAGCACTTTTCATATTAATAAAAACAACGCAAAGTGCTGAACATTAAAAACAGTCATAAAAACAAAAAGAATAAAAACCGCGCCATCAAACAGTATGCACCACACACACACTCACCCTCACACTCACCCTCACCCTCACACTCACACTCACCCTCACCCTCACACTCACACTCACACTCACACTCTACCATTAATTCGCACAGAACAGAGGAGACATGGCATGGCACTGAGCATCTTAGGGAAAACGCCACCAGTGGGGCCCCCCACACCAAGGGAAGTCGAGGGTCAATTAAAAGGAATTAAAGGAAGCATATATAACAGAAATAAAATTGGCCCGAGCACGGACCCTTGAGGAACCCCATAACTGACCTGGGAGCACGGTGAGGACTGTTGGTTAACGTGAACAAATTGGTACCTATTAGATCAGGGGTGGGGAACCCTGGTCCTGGAGGGCCGCAAACCTGCATGTTTTCCATGTCTCCCTGCTTCAACACAGCTGATTGCAATGAGGCTCGTTATCTGGCTTTCTGCTGGACTTGGCCATGAATCTTGATTCGATTCAGGTGTGTTGAAGCAGGGAGACGTGGAAAACATGCAGGTTTGCGGCCCTCCAGGACCAGGAATGCCCACCCCTGTGTTAGATAAATAGGATTTGAACCAGCAGAGGGCTTTTCCTCTGATGCCGACCTCACATTCTAACCTCTGCAGGAGAATATTGTGGTCGATTGTATCAAAAGCTGCACTGAGGTCTAGGAGAACCAGGACTGAGACTAGACCTGCGTCAGCCGCCAATAGCAAGTCATTAGTGACTTTAACTAACGCAGTCTCAGTGCTGTGATAAGCTTTATATCCTGACTGACATTTCTCAAATAAACTATTGTCCTGTAGGTGGCGGCAAAGCTGTTTAACCACAACTTTTTCCAGGACTTTTGAAATAAAAGGCAGATTTGATATCGGTCTGTAGTTGGCTAGAATATCAGGATCAAGATGAGGTTTTTTCAGCAGTGGTTTGATTACTGCGAATTTAAATGACTGTGGCACATAGCCAATTTCTAGAGACGTGTTTATTATAGTTATGATCGTATTTAAGATAACTGGAAGAATATCTTTGAAAAGCTTAGTTGGAACTGGATCTAGGAGACAGGTTGAAGTTTTAGAAGACATTACAATCGAAGTAATCTCAGCCCCATTTACTGATGAGAAACTATCTAGTATTTCAGGTATTTCAGGTGGAGGCAGTGGCTGGATTCCCTGAGCTTGATCTGAGGAAAGCGCTTCACTGATTTTACCTCTGATGGTTATGATTTTATCATTAAAGAATTTAAGAAAGTCATGGCAGTTTAAAGATTCTGGGATTACTGGTTCCACTACAGTATGACTGTTTGTCAGTCTGGCTACAGTGTTGAACAGAAACCGAGGGTTATTTTTGTTTATTTCTATTAAACGAGAGTAATATAATGTCTTGGCTTTAAAAAGAGTTTGTTTATAGCTTAGCAAGCTACATTTCCAGGCCTTCAGAGATTGTTCTGATTTAGATTTACGCCACAGTCTTTCTAATTGCCGAGTTTTTTGTTTGAGAACACGGGTTTCAGAATTAAACCATGGAGCAACGCGCCTGGGTCGATTGGTTTTCAGCTGCAACGGAGCCACTACGTCAAGGGCAGATTTTAGTGAGTGCATAGCACTGTCAACAAACTGATCACTATTATCACCACTGGTCAATAAGCTCATTTCTGTGAGTTCACAAGATAATGCAGCAAATGCAGGCTGGATCAATTCTTTGTACCGAGCCACAGATTTTTCAGATAATGTCCGTATCAACTGAATTTTATCTTTTTGAGCACAGTAGTCTTCAATCAAAACCTGAAAAGTAACTAGAAAAAAATTGCAGTTCCTGAAGAAACTGCAAGTGTGAATGCTGAGCTGAAAATGCTAAACTGTAATGCAGCAGAAGCTCAATGAGCAAAGTTGAAAATACTACAAAAAGTTTAAAAAGTTTGAAAAAGGTTGAAAACGCTGCAAAAACTTGAAAAAGTTTAAAAAAACTTCGAAAGCACTGCAAAAAGTTGGAAAGGGTTGAAAAAGTTTGAAAACACTGCAAAAAGTTGAAAAAGTTAGAAAAAGTTTGAAAACACTGCAGAAACTTGAAAAACTTGAAAAAAAACTTTGAAAACACTGCAAAAAGTTGGAAAGGGTTGAAAAAGGTTGAAAACACTGCAAAAAGTTCAAAAAGTTAGAAAAAGGTTGAAAACACTGCAAAAAGTTGAGAAAGTTTGAAAAAGGTTGAAAACACTGCATAAAGTTGAAAAAGTTTAAAAAAAACTTTGAAAACACTGCAAAAAGTTGAAAAAGGTTGAAAATACTACAAAAAGTTGAAAAAGGTTGAAAAGACTGCAAAAAGTTGAAAAGGTTGAAAATACTACAAAAAGTTGAAAAAGTTAGAAAAAGTTTGAAGACACTGCAAAAACTTGAAAAACGTTGATAGAGGCAGAAGGAGCAGCAGAGTCAGTGTCAGAGTAACAGAGGATCAATAGAGCTCCAGTCTTAATGGAAACATCCAGACTAATCAAGCAGCAGCAGCACAACAGGTGTGTCTGTTGCTATGGAGACCAGCTGCACAGCAGCCATGACAGTGAATCAGCACTTTTTAATGGAGTGCGCATGGTTGAGAAAATATCATGTCTCGAGAACCCAGAGGTGAAATTGAAAAAGATTTCCACACAGTCAGATTCAGAAGCCTTTCATGAATTTAATGGTGCAGGAATCATGTCTGTAGGATCTTCCATTCAGCCACGGCGATTGTGCGAACATGAGTGAAGTTTTGGATTCAGGCGTCTCGAAAATGCATTGGAGCGGATGGGAGAAAATTCTGCACTCTCCTCAAACAAATGCCTCTGGAGAGAGAACCGTTTGAGATAGAGACAAAGTGACTCAATTTTACGGGTCACAAAAAAAATTCCTACGTTTTGAGGGGTTATTGTGCAGATTGAGCCAGAAATGTGGCCGTACGGACCAGAAAAGAATTTCTTTTTTTGGTTAAAATTCAGAGCCTCCCGCACTCCAACTGCCACTCTCCCACTCTAGCTTTTCCAATACACTCCCATTGTAAACTCCAAAAACGGCTGAAATTCTCTCCGTGCTTGAAGGCTCACAGTTTAAATTTGGTAAAAGATCTTGAGATGATATTACATACATGAATAAAGGACAAAAATGCCTACGTTTTAAAAGTAAAATGACTTGTCTACGTGAAAGTGTGACAAAGTTATAATGGTTCAAAGTTGAAGGAGTTGAAAGGTCAGTTGAAGGGTTTTCTCATTGACTTCAATGTTAAAAGTAATATCAAAAAGTTGAAATATTTCAAAAAGTTGAGCAAAGTTGAAAAAGTTTAAAAAGGTTGAAGAAAGAGTTTAAAAAGTTGAATATTTTAAAAGTTGAATGGTTAAAATCGGTTAAGATTTGAGGAAGTTATAAGGTTTCAAAGTTTGACAAAATCTCCATCCGTTAACATGGGGCAAAAAGTTGCACAAAAGTTGAAATATTTCAAAAATTTTAAAAGATATTAAAAAGCTAGAACATAGCACCCATGTCCTTAAAAAGCTGCACAATTTGATATATGAATGGTTCAAATCGGACAAAATTTGTAGGAGGAGAAGCGTGCCAAAAAACGGCGGAAGAAGTCAGAAGAGGAATGTAATCGTGTGAATGCCTTCAGCATTCACACGATTAAAAAATGGTCTGAGAGTAACGGGTTCTGAGGGAGAACATTTAGGTCCCTGACCTCTATCCCATATGTTAAGACCAGATCCAGGGTGTGCTTGTGACTATGAGTGGATTCATCAACATTTTGAGTGAAACCGATACTATCTAATCCTGCAATAAACGCATTACTCAAACTGTCACCAGAATCATCCACATGGATGTTAAAGTCACCTGTTATAAGGATCTTGTTATGAGTCAATACTATACTGCTAAAAACTCTGAGAACTCAGTTAAAAAGTCAGAGTAAGGACCAGGAGGTCGATACACAATAATTAATAGCACAGCTTTTTGATTCTTCCAATGTGGACAAGTAAGCGTTAGTATTAAGCTTTCAAAAGAGTTGAATTTAACATTAGTTTTGGGTTTAAGAAGAAGACTGGAGTGGGAAATCACTGCCACACCTCCACCTCCACCTGTTGATCTAGCTGTTTGGAAATTAACATAGGTTGGAGGGGTACATTCACTGAGCCTCACATAGTCATCTTGCTGAAGCCAAGTTTCTGTTAGAGCAAGGAGATCAATGTTATTGTCACCGATAAGGTCATTAACTAACAGAGATTTAGTGGAGATTGCTCTAATGTTTAGTAGACCACATTTTATGTATTTCCTACTGGAAGAGTTATTCTGTCTCTACAGGTGTTAATCTTTTTACCCATTGACTTTTTCTAATGCTTTGAGCACTTTGGACAGACTCAGTCTCTGTTAGCCTCGGTAAACCTCCA
>NW_021941331.1:27500-39889 GCF_902148845.1 Salarias fasciatus
TCTGTCCTCCTGACTTCCTGCCTGTCTTCCTGACTTCCTGTGTCTTCCTGCCTGTCTTCCTGACTTCCTGTCTGACTTCCTGTCTGTCCTCCTCACTTCCTGTCTGTCTTCCTGTCTGTCCTCCTGACTTCCTGTCTGACTCCCTGTCTGAATTCCTGTCTGTCTTCCTGTCTGTCCTCCTGAATTCCTGTCTGTCTTCCTGTCTGTCCTCCTGACTTCCTGTCTGTCTTCCTGTCTGTCCTCCTGACTTCCTGTCTGTCTTCCTGTCTGTCCTCCTGACTCCCTGTCTGTCTTCCTGTCTGTAGACTCGACTCCAGGAGAGGAACGACCCTCCTCAGCTGCTGGTGGACACCAAGTCCGTCTTCCCGGTCCTCTTCCCGTACACGCCGTCCGCCCTGAGCCTGGAGTCCCTCCACATCCCCGCCTCGCTCGGCATCGACTTCCTGGTCCGGGTCTAACCGGGTCCAAGCGGACCAGGAACCGGCATTTAGTCAGAGTCGTTGGCCTAACAGACCGACCAGAACCAGACCGACCAGAACCAGACCGACCAGAACCAGACCGACCCAACAGACCCACCAGAACCAGACCGACCCAACAGACCCACCAGAACCAGACCCACCAGAACCAGACAGACCCAACAGACCGAACAAAACCAGACCGACCAGAACCGGACCGACCAAAACCAGACCGACCAGAACCAGACCGACCCAACAGACCCACCAGAACCAGACCCACCAGAACCAGACAGACCCAACAGACTGACCAAAATAGACCAACCCCAACAGACCGAACAAAACCAGACTGACCAAAACCAGACCGACCAGAACCGGACCGACCCAACAGACCCACCAGAACCAGACAGACCCACCAGAACCAGACAGACCCAACAGACCGAACAAAACCAGACCGACCAGAACCGGACCGACCAAAACCAGACCGACCAGAACCAGACCGACCAGAACCAGACCGACCTAACAGACCCACCAGAACCAGACCGACCCAACAGACCCACCAGAACCAGACCGACCCGACAGACCGACCAGAACCAGACCGACCCAACAGACCCACCAGAACCAGACAGACCCAACAGACTGACCAAAATAGACCAACCCCAACAGACCGAACAAAACCAGACTGACCAGAACCAGACCGACCAAAACCAGACCGACCAGAACCAGATTGACCAGAACCAGACTGACCAGAACCAGACCGACCAGAACCAGACCGACCAAAACCAGACCGACCAGAACCAGACTGACCAGAACCAGACCGACCAGAACCAGACCGACCAGAACCAAAACGACCAGAACCAGACCGACCAGAACCAGACTGACCAGAACCAGACCGACCAGAACCAAAACGACCAGAACCAGACCGACCAGAACCAGACCGACAAAAACCAGACCGACCAGAACCAGACCGACCAGAACCAGACCAACAAAAACCAGAACGACCAGAACCAGACCGAACTAACATTAGGAGGTGAGAGAGGAGAACAGACAAGGTGCTGAAGCAGCTGCTGGAGGAGGTGGAGGAGGTGAGGGTGGAGGTGAGGGTGGAGGAGGTGGAGGAGGGTGACGGAGGAGGCGACGGAGCCTGGAGCTCAGTCAGACGCAGCCGTTGATGATTTGACGTCTGAAAGTTTTTCTTGATTTTTTTTTCATTTTTAGTTTAGTAGTTTTAGCCTTTGAAGTTTTCCGGATGCTTCTCTGTAACGCGAGTCTCGCTCCGCCTGACGGAGGTTTTCCCGCTCCGCCTGACGGAGGTTTTCCCGCTGTGGAGGCGGAGCCGCTTTTTAAAACTGATTGTTTTTACTGGTGTGATTTAGTTTGTTTGGTGAAATGAATGAAAACCGGCAGAACTCGGATCTGTTTACCCCCGTGCCATGAAGTGACGAAGATGAAGATGATGACGATGAAGATGATGCAGAAGATTCCTTGATTCTGATTGGCTGGCAGGTTTTGTGTTTGTTTTTTAGCGAAACTTGAATAAATAACATGAAGATTAACATCAGCTGTGTCGCCTCCTCATTCCCCACCGGTTCGCACTGCACCACCTCCAGCGGGTGGAGGCCTGTGGGTGGAGGTCTCGGGTGGAGGTCTCGGGTGGAGGCCTGTGGGAGGAGGTCTGTGGGTGGAGGTCTGTGGGTGGAGGTCTGTGGGTGGAGGTCTCGGGTGGAGGCCTGTGGGAGGAGGTCTGTGGGTGGAGGTCTGTGGGTGGAGGTCTCGGGTGGAGGCCTGTGGGTGGAGGCCTGTGGGTGGAGGTCTGTGGGTGGAGGTCTGTGGGTGGAGGTCTCGGGTGGAGGCCTGTGGGTGGAGGTCTGTGGGTGGAGGTCTGTGGGTGGAGGTCTGTGGGTGGAGGTCTGTGGGTGGAGGTCTGTGGGAGGAGGTCTCGGGGTGGAGGTCTGTGGGTGGAGGCCTGTGGGAGGAGGTCTCGGGGTGGAGTCTGACACTCCACCAGCAGTGTGCAGTTCCTCCACCCAGTTCTGGTAACTCGACACTAAACAACACGGTGACATCAGCAGCCCCAGCAGCCAATCAGAGAGGAGTGTGACTCGTCTCCCGGGTAACAGCAGTGTTTGAGGAAGAGGAGGAGGAAGCGGAGGAGGAAGAGGAGAGCAACAGACGCAACAGACGGTGAGTTTACTGACTCGCTCTGTGTGTGTGTGTGTGTCTGTCTGTGTGTGTGTGTGTGTGTGTGTGTGTGTGTGTGTGTGTGTGTCTGTCTGTGTGTGTGTGTGTGTGTGTGTGTGTGTGTGTGTGTCTGTCTGTCTGTCTGTCTGTGTGTGTGTGTGCGCGCGCGCGTGAGCGTGTGTGTTTGTGTGTGTCTATCGCTATGCTGTGTGTGTGTGTGTGTGTGTGTGTGGGTGTCTGTGTGTTATTGTGTGTGTGTTTGTGTGTGTCTAACGCTATGCTGTGTGTGTGTGTGTGTGTGTGTGTGTGTGTGTAGCCATGGCGGGGACAGCCAGACACGACCACCAGATGATTGTGGAGGCGAAGCGCCGACTCAGCGTCTGTCAGGATCCGGTGGAGAGACTGAGGCTGCTGTGTCTGAGCAGAGGGTCAGCAGGGATCAAGGGGCTGGGCAGGTGACACACACACACACACAGTCTGATACACACTCTGATACACACACACACACACACACACACACACACACACACACACACACACACACAGTCTCGTATTTCTATCCTTGTGGGGACCGTCCATTGACTCCCATTCATGTCTAGCCCCTAACCCTGACCCTTACCCTAACCCTAACCCACACCACAACAAAGCCTAACCCTAAAGAAATGTTTTTGACCTTTTACTTTTTTCAGTAACAACAACATGGTCAAGAAAACACTGTTTCTCCTACTTAGGACCGGAAAAAGGTCCCACAAGGCACGTCGTTCCACGTTTTGCTATCCTTGTGGGGACATTTGGCCCCAACAAGGATAGAAATACGAGAACACACACACACACACACACACACAGTCTGATACACACACACACACACACACAGTCTGATACACACACACACACACACACAGTCTGATACACACACACACACACACACACACACACAGAGTCTGATACACACTCTGATACACACACACACACACACACACACACACACACACACACACAGCCTGATACACTGTCTGATACACACACACACACACACACACACACACACACACACAGTCTGATACACACTCTGATACACACACACACACACACACACACACACAGTCTGATACACACTCTGATACACACACACACACACACACACGCACAGACACACACTCTGATACACACACACCAAATCACTCTCTCAAGACCTACAGGACCTTCAGGGTCCTGGACTGAACGTGTCCTCTGTCCCTCAGGACCTTCAGGGTCCTGGACTGAACGTGTCCTCTGTCCCTCAGGACCTTCAGGGTCCTGGACTGAACGTGTCCTCTGTCCCTCAGGACCTTCAGGGTCCTGGACTGAGCGTGTCCTCTGTCCCTCAGGACCTTCAGGGTCCTGGACGATAACAACAGCCGCTCTTTGGACTTCAAGGAGTTCCTGAAGGGTCTGAAGGACTTCGGTCTCCTGCTGGACCGGACGGAGGCCGCCGCCCTCTTCCAGCACTTTGACCGGGACGGGAATGGAACCATCGACTTTGACGAGTTCCTCGTCACTCTGAGGGTAAAACCCGTCCACACACACGGGTCCTGTCCCTCCGGTCCTGTCCCTCCGGGTCCTGGTCTTCTTAGGTCCACTCAGGAGAACGTCCAGGAACACTCAGCAGTCAGACGGCGGGAACCCGTCCCTGGTTTGTCTCTGGGTGGTCCTGGGTGGGGTCACAGGTTTGATACCAGCTGAGGACAGGGGGGACAGGTGGGGACAGAGCCAGCTGTGCTGTCCATCAGGACAGGAGGCTGGTGGACGTTAAGGGTTCTTCTGGTTCTGTTCCACGTTGGACAGCAGCCGCCGATGTCCAAGGCGCGGACGGAGGTGGTGATGCAGGCGTTCCGGAAGCTGGACAGGACCGGAGACGGCGTGATCACGGTGGACGACCTGAGGGACGTCTACTGCGCCAAGTTCCACCCCAAGTACCAGAACGGGGAGTGGACGGAGGAGCAGGTCTTCAGGACCTTCCTGGACAGCTTCGACTCCCCCAACGACAAGGACGGCAAGGTGACGGAGCAGAGGACAGGACAGGACAGGCCGGGTGGAGGAGGGGGACGGAGCAGAGGACAGGACAGGCCGGGCGGAGGAGGGGGACAGAGCAGAGGACAGGACAGGCCGGGCGGAGGAGGGGGACGGAGCAGAGGACAGGACAGGCCGGGTGGAGGAGGGGGACGGAGCAGAGGACAGGACAGGCCGGGTGCAGGAGGGGGACGGAGCAGAGGACAGGACAGGCCGGGTGGAGGAGGGGGACGGAGCAGAGGACAGGACAGGCCGGGTGGAGGAGGGGGGTGGAGGAGGGGGACGGAGCAGAGGACAGGCCGGGCCGGGTGGAGGAGGGGGACGGAGCAGAGGACAGGACAGGCCGGGTGGAGGAGGGGGACGGAGCAGAGGACAGGACAGGCCGGGTGGAGGAGGGGGACGGAGCAGAGGACAGGACAGGCCGGGTGGAGGAGGGGGACGGAGCAGAGGACAGGACAGGCCAGGTGGAGGAGGGGGACGGAGCAGAGGACAGGACAGGCCAGGTGGAGGAGGGGGACGGAGCAGAGGACAGGACAGGCCGGGTGCAGGAGGGGGACGGAGCAGAGGACAGGCCGGGTGGAGGAGGGGGACAGAGCAGAGGACAGGACAGGCCGGGTGCAGGAGGGGGACGGAGCAGAGGACAGGACAGGCCGGGTGGAGGAGGGGGACAGAGCAGAGGACAGGACAGGACGGGTGCAGGAGGGGGACGGAGCAGAGGACAGGACAGGCCAGGTGGAGGAGGGGGACGGAGCAGAGGACAGGCCGGGTGGAGGAGGGGGACGGAGCAGAGGACAGGACAGGCCGGGTGGAGGGGGGTGCGTCTCCATCCCCTCAGAGAACTGTCTCCGTACACGTCCACATAGGAGATGCAGTGGAGGGACAAAGACAGAGCGGAGACACAGTGGGGACATAGAAGACACATAGTGAAGACACAGTGGAGACAGAAGAGAGACAGACAGGAGAGACACAGTGGAGACAAAACTGATAGAGCAGAAAAGTCGTCCTGACGGCGTCTCTCCTGTCCCAACGTCCCCAACATGACGACCTTTGACCTCTGACCTGCAGGTGACCCTGGAGGAGTTTGTGAACTATTACAGCGGAGTGAGCGCCTCCATCGACAGCGACGTCTTCTTCATCCTCATGATGAAGAACGCCTGGAAGCTGTGAGAGCAGGAGTGAGCAGGAGTGAGCAGGAGTGACCTGGAGTGAGCAGGAGTGACCTGGAGTGACCTGGAGTGAGCAGGAGTGACCTGGAGTGACCTGGAGTGAGCAGGAGTGACCTGGAGTGAGCAGGAGTGACCTGGAGTGACCTGGAGTGAGCAGGAGTGACCTGGAGTGACCTGGAGTGAGCAGGAGTGAGCAGGAGTGACCTGGAGTGACCTGGAGTGAGCAGGAGTGACCTGGAGTGAGCAGGAGTGAGCAGGAGTGACCTGGAGTGACCTGGAGTGACCTGGAGTGAGCAGGAGTGACCTGGAGTGAGCAGGAGTGAGCAGGAGTGAGCAGGAGTGACCTGGAGTGAGCAGGAGTGAGCAGGAGTGAGCAGGAGTGAGCAGGAGTGACCTGGAGTGAGCAGGAGTGAGCAGGAGTGACCTGGAGTGACCTGGAGTGAGCAGGAGTGACCTGGAGTGAGCAGGAGTGACCTGGAGTGACCTGGAGTGAGCAGGAGTGAGGGGTTTCGTGTAGAATCAGAGCTTTTGTTAGAGGTCAGATCAGTCAATGCTGTCCCCTCGTCCCTTGTCCTGACGTCTCCTGTCCGTCTCCTGACGTCTGGAGGCTCGGATCAGGTTTCTACTTCCTGTCTGAAACGCTGACTTCCTGTGAAATAAAGGAACTTGGAACCGACAGTCCCGGCGTCTCTGTCCTGATGCTGGAAATCTTTAACTGAGACATTTTGGACGTGTCCTGACGCCGTGGCGGGTCCACCGCATCACTCCTCAGAGCAGGACGACCGGAGGACGAGGACACCGTCCACCACAGAGACTCCACCCACCAAACTCCCTCTGGCTGTCCGTCTCCCGCCGCTGCTCTGCTGGACAGACTGCTGCTGCGTCCTCGTCCTCCGGCCGCCGTAGATTTGAGGAACCTGGACGGCCTCGGCGGTTCCGTCTCGTCCTCCAGCTGTTCCTCGTCCAGCGGTTGTGGGACGGACGGCTGAGACTCCAGACCTGTGGAAGAACTGAAATTCTCTCAGTTTTGATTTCCGGTGCTGAAAGCAGAGCTGCATGTTCTTCCCAGAAAACAGTGACGCCTCTGAGCGGCCAATCAGAGCAGCTGAAGCCAGCCTCTGACCGGCCAATCAGAGCAGCTGAAGCCAGCCTCTGACCGGCCAATCAGAGCAGCTGAAGCCAGCCTCTGACCGGCCAATCAGAGCAGCTGAAGCCAGCCTCTGACCGGCCAATCAGAGCAGCTGAAGCCAGCCTCTGACCGGCCAATCAGAGCAGCTGAAGCCAGCCTCTGACCGGCCAATCAGAGCAGCTGAAGCCAGCCTCTGACCGGCCAATCAGAGCAGCTGAAGCCAGCCTCTGACCGGCCAATCAGAGCAGCTGAAGCCAGCCTCTGACCGGCCAATCAGAGCAGCTGAAGCCAGTCCGAGCTGCTGGACGGCGGTGGGGACAGTCAGTCCGTCCCTCAGGAGACGGGAGTCGAACCGGAGGCCTCAGAAACTCGACAGCCATTAAAAGACGGGACATTTTTAAAGTAATATCAAACTTCTTCACTTTCTGATGCTGAGCGACCATCATTAAACCAACCGACACCCACAGAAGAAGCTCTGGCTGCCAGAGAACCCAGAGGAGAGGCCGGCGGGCCACACGGCCCCCGGAGAGCTTCACCAGTCTTTAAACCACTCCGGAGCCCCACTGTTGCTGAGAATGTCCTCACATTCGGTGGAGAAAGGCTCTCCTCCTCAGACTCTATGTTCAGCTAATATTTCACTAATTTTGAAAAAAGACAAGCCCCCGATAACTGCAGTTCGTATCGTCCCATCAGCTTCACGAATGTTGATAGAAAACTTGTATCAGAAATACTGTCCAAAAGACTCGAAATTTATCTCCCAAAATTAATCGACTCTGATCAGACTGGTTTGATCAAAAACAGGACACGGTGTGCAAATATGAGGACTTTATTCAATCTTATTCTCAGGAGCCATCTTCTCCGTGTGACGTGAACGTGTGAACCAGAGCGTTTCAGGGTGGGAGGGGCTTCCTCTCTGAGCAGCAGAACACCAGGAAAGCTCAAACACAGGCAGGAAGGAAAAACACGCTTTGGGGAGTTTTGGTGAGAACAGAACTGGAACAAGGTTAAAACATACAGACAGTGAATTTCTCCTGATACAGCCTCTTTAAATCCTCTGAGTTCTCTGTGGGTCGATCACCCGACAGGGCGGCCCGATCTCACCTTTAATTTTGCGTTAGCAGGAGAACCCCTGGCCGAGGCTATCAGATCTCACAATCGTATTAAAGGACTCAAAATGAACAATAAAACTTTTAAGATGGCACTTTATGCGGAGGATATTCTGCTGTTCGTCTCTGACCCTGAAGTATCAACACCTGAACTGATGACAACAATTCAAAACTTCTCAATACTTAGTGGCTATAAAATCAATTTAAGTAAGTCAGCTGTGCTCCCACTTGGTTAATGAAAGGACCCTCCATCTTTAACTGACTTTCCATTTTCCTGGTCCACTTCGGGATTCTCCCATCTGGGAATAAATATTTCTCCTTGTATCGACACAACACTGAAATCTAATTTTCAGGATGTTTTCAAGAAAATTCAGAATGACCTTACTCGGTGGAAAGACTTACCAAGAAGGGCGTCAGTTTGTTTTGAAACGTGGGCGGGACAACCAATGGCAAAAAGCCACTTTGGAGCTGTGTGCCTGTGTGTGTGTGTGCGTGCGTCTGCATATGCGTGCGCACATCTAAAAAGACTGACAGTATATGTGTTCACTCACCACAGCTGAGGACTCGCTTTAAGAGAAAGGCGCACCGTGGTTCTTCTGGATAAACTTTTCAGTGACTTTCATTCATTTTGATTTCCGATTGTTAGCTTTAGCTTTAGCTTTAGCTTTAGCAGCGCCGAACTGTCACGTCTCCCTGTCAGTTTCTAATCAGGACCCGCCCACATCGGCAGCAGCCAATCAACTCTCAGTTTACTTGTCGAAATAAAATTGCTCGGTCTCATTGAACGCAGCACTACGGAAGAGCATCAGGGCCACCCTGAGACATTTTTTTAGAAGAGGTAAAAAAAAAGGTCATCATGAACTTCGAGAATAAAGTCGAAATGTTGAGAATAAAGTCGAAATGTTGAGAATAAAGTCGAAATGTTGAGAATAAAGTCGAAATGTTGAGAATAAAGTCGAAATGTTGAGAATAAAGTCGAAATGTTGAGAATAAAGTCGAAATGTTGAGAATAAAGTCGATGTCCCAATGGGCCATTTTCACAGCTCCACTACTTCCTGAAATTAACTGTCCACATTCATTTCCTGTCTTGCATTATTGGCCAAAATGATTAATCCAGGTGTGTCTTGTTGCAGCAGTCTAAACCAGACACACCTGGATTAATCAGTTTGGCCAATAATGCAAGACAGGAAATGAATGTGCACAGCTATTTTCAGGAAGTAGTGGAGCTGTGAAAATACCACATTCTCTTTGATAAATCCAGTGAGGAGAGACAGCAGAGCAGAGCGCTGCAGCAGAGTTTGTACCAACTTTGTGTTTCAAATTCAAGTCTCATTAATGTTGCTGTTCAACCCAACATTGAAACTTATTCTGGACTCAGATCGTGTTTTAAACTGATTTTATTTAGTGACTGAAGTGAACACATTTTCAAAGGATGGATTTCATGACTCTGATAACGAAGTTTTCAAACATAACGGCTTCATCATATATTACCAAGACACCACAAACACTTCATGTCCCCGGAAAAATAAAATAATAAAAAATGCAACTTAGTCCTCACACCTCTCCAAAAAATAATGAACCAGAGTTTAAAAAAAGATATATTTCTAATTAAAAGTTCTTTAAAAGACATGGCAGAAATTCACATTGATTGCTGCATTTAAAATATTTTGATTGAATTCTTTATTTTAAAGTGAATTAATGCAGCCCCTGTAACTCCCTCCTGCCAGGCTCCAGTCCTGCAGGAGTCTGGAAATCTACAGAAAGTCATTTCTTGTGCCGGGCTGCCTGAGATGATCGGGTCCGACGGTCTCTCTCTGGTCCTGGAGGTTCTGGTTCCTCCTGGAACCAGCAGAGCAGGTGGAGCTGGGGGATGGATCAGGCAGTGGTGCTTTTCCATGTACAGATCATGATAAAAACAATGATCCTCGCCTGTTAACGAGCTTCTCCTTCAGCTGCTACTGGAGCGACAGACGGATCAATAAAACACAAGGCGTCTTCATTCCTGAAGACTTGATGGTCAAAGCAGAAGCAAAAAGTCTTGTAGAAACTGAAACACATTAGAAATTATTTTTATATTAATGTAAGAATAAAACACATGTTATTTATAGACTGGAAAAAACTTTTAAAAACATTTGGGGACAAATATCACTGCTTAATAGAGGAAAAGTGAAATATTTAATAATAAAAGAACAACAGAAAAACAGACGAAGCTCTTGCTGTCAAATCTGCTCATCTGATCTGTTCACCATCGAGAACCCTGCCTTGCTTCCAGCCATAAAAAATAAACTTTTACAGCTTTTGAAGAACAAAAATGAGCTTATTTCTATTTATTTTATGCACAGACAAGAGATGAACTGATCACCAGTACCTGAATGAGGAAGTTGCGAATTGAACCCGGAGATGGACTCCACTGTTCCTCATCTGCTAATCAGATTCAAGCTTCAATAATAAATCCTTCATCAATTCTTCCACTAAAACGCCTTTGTTCCACCTCGGTGATGTAGCTGGAGAATGAGCCTGCAGTGAGGGGGCGTGGCCTCAGTATGAAACGTCAGCTGGCAGGAGAACTGTCTGGGTGCAGGACTTCACAGTTCCACTTTATTCTCGAAATTCTATTTCAACTTTTTTCTCAACATTTCAACTTTTTTTCTCGAAGTTAATGATGAGATTTTTTTCCCCATTCTAATTTTTTCCTCGCGGGTGGCCCTAATGCTCCTCCGTACAGCACAGATATTTCAGATCGTCTTATAGAAATTATAACATTTTACCTGCAGTCCTTTATGTTGACTCCTGGGGGCGCTGTGCTCCACCTGCCTCTAATGACCAGTCACCACTGCTCTGAGTCCTGCTTGAGAATGTGACTCTAACTGACTTTGTTTTGGTATGGCTGCTGAGAATTATTTCACATTGTAGGCCTGAAACTTTAACCCAACTGTGTTGAACTTCCTGTTGAAATCAGCTCCATGTCAGATACATCAGCTCCCTGTCAGCTGGATTTACAGCTCAGAGAGAACACAGAAACAAACCCCTGAACTCTATCATCACTAATAGGAACAAGGTTAAAGCATTTCCAGAATAAAAGAATAAACCTCGGCTCACTGGAGGACAGCTGGAGCTACATCAGACCACAGGCTGTTACCAGAACATGTTATATCTGTGACTGGATGAATCTTGACTTCCAGCCTCACCATCCATCCCACTCAAATAGAACATTTCACTCAGAGTAAATGGAAATTTATAAAAACAGTCAGGCAGCCACAGCAGAAACACAATGATCAGTCTGATGACTCTTTGTCAACTTTGCCACAAAAACCTGGTGAATCAGCAGAAGATGAACAACATGAAGCCTCATTGTCTGACCTTTGTTTTTGAGAGGTTGGAAACATTTATTATCATTATTATTAGCTTTAATTATTGGAGCAAAGCTCTGACGTGACCTCTTCCTCTCCTGCTCTCTGGTGTTTCATGGAAGGTTCGACTCTGCTGTGCTGCGTTCACTGCCTCCTGTACAACCTGCGTACGGCCAGTCACTCTGTTTCCTTCTCTCAGTAACACAATCTGAGGAAAGATCTGATCACAAATCAACATGTCAGAAAGAAAAAAGCAGCCGACATCAGAGGAGACAGTCTGTTAATCCACAGAATCTCCATCAGACGTCCTCAGATAGCTTTAGACTGATGAAGCGAATGAACCAACTCCACACACACTGACATGTCTTCGTCCTGGTAAAGATGCTCCAGAACCATTAAAGAAATATATCAAAATATTAACTGAACCATCGACACAAGAACAAACACTACTGAACATCCAGGGTGTGTCAGACAGAGAACCATCAGTCTCAGGAGGGTTTTCCAGGATTTTATTTGTCCAGGAGCAGAGATCAACAGAAACAAACACAGAGCTGCAGAGCAGGTGACTGAAGAGGCGACGTCTGAAAAAGAAAGAATAAAACCACAGTTAGTGAGGTGATCTCCCAGGTTACTGATTACTAGTTACAACGGAAGTGCAGTGTGTATTTATCTGATCAGGAGACCCTGGTGCTGGAGGTCCCAGTGGAGACCCTGGTCAGACCCTGGTCCGGCTCTAGCTGGAGGTCCCAGTGGAGACCCTGGTCAGACCCTGGTGCTGGAGGTCCCAGTGGAGACCCTGGTCAGACCCTGGTTCTTGCTGGAGGTCCCAGTGGAGACCCTGGTCAGACCCTGGTCCGGCTCCTGCTGGTGGTCCAGTGTTCTCTTGTGAAGCAGAGAGACGCCTCAGGCTCTGTGGCGTCTGAAGACGAGGCTCTGCTCCAGGATGTCCCAGGAGA
>NW_021941332.1:0-39835 GCF_902148845.1 Salarias fasciatus
CCTGTGGGATTTGATCCCACAAAAGTTGGGTTGAAAGCCATAGCATAAGACCACTCAGCCACTCAGTGCCATGAATTTTTCGCGTTTGGAACTTGTACTTATTTTTTAAGCTTTGTGTGGAGGGGGGCTGGGATAATGACCCTCCTAACCCTTGGGGTCAGAGGTCATTTAACCCTAGTTTCCAAACAATTAGGGCTAGGGTTATGAAAGGTGGCTGTCGGTTTTGGGTGTTTTTGGGTGTTTTTGGGCTGATCCAAACACTTTGGGTTTCAATGTCTCTTTCTGGAATGCAATGCCAGCTTGCTTCATTCTGGTGACAATCTCTAACTTTGTCCAGGAAGGCCCTAGAAGTGTGGGATTGGCATCAAATGAAAGCTTAGGGCCTTGGCAGTACAATGGTAGTGGTTTCAAGTGTCTAACTTAAATGGTAAGGGGTCTTTGGTCAACCCTATTTGCAACCCTAAGCCCTAAGCCTTGACCCTAACTCCAGTCAGGGTTTTTATTGGCTTCCAATGACAGCTTAGGGCCTTAAGAGTGTAATGGTGTTCCTTTCAGGTGTGTACCTGCACTTTTTAAAAAACGATGTCACATTCTGGAAGGGGATTCCAGATTTAGTCATCCAATGTCAGATTCTGGAATCTGAAAGGTTAGGCTAAGTTAGTTTAATAAAACACTTTGCCTCAGTAACACTAAGTCTCCACTGCTCAAGATGCACCACAATAAGCATGTCCCCCGTGGGGTTTGATCCCACAACCTACTGGTTGCAAGCCATAGCATTAGACCACTCGGCCACTCAGTGCTATGAATTTTTCGCGTTTGGAACTTGTACTTATTTTTTAAGCTTTGTGTGGAGGGGGGCTGGGATAATGACCCTCCTAGCCCGAGGGGGTAGAGGTAATCTAACCCTAGTTTGCTGACTATTAGGGTTACGGTGATGAAAAATTGATATGTGTCTCCCTGGGGGGTGCCTGACAGGTGTGTTGTGGTGTCATTTCTCTAACCCTAGCAGAAAAATTTGACCTCATGAATCAGCGTATAATCTACATGGTTGGATTGGGAGGCTGATGCCCCACTGAGTCTGGGGGATTTGCAAGCTCTCCCAGGGGTCAAAATGTAAACGTTGACCGATCGACACGAGGCTCACGTATGTTCATCGGGGGAGCCAGGGTATCCAGTGTGAGAAGTTTCAGCCCTGTGCGACCCTCCTGACCCTATCGGTCAAAGGTCAACGGGGTGACCTTTCCCATAAGGCCTTGAGCCAGGGAGCTCAAATTCGCTGTCATGCATCGGGGCTGGCAGCACATCCACGGTGTGCGATCTCAGCCCTCTAGGCCACCCGGAAGTCTTTCAGGAGAGCTGAAGGCACTCGTTTTCAAAAACGCCTTAACCGAACATATTTTGTGCGCCATTTTTGAAATACTTGAGCAAACGAGCTCAAAGTGGCATCAAAATGACCGTCTCTACACCCCGCTGATGTGTGCCGACAGTGGTGGTTGTAGCTGAAACGGAAATACCCGAAAAAAGCACGTTTCTGTATTTCGCCATTTCACGTTTTTATTTTTTAAAAATCAACGGTGATAGCCAGGGGGCTGAGACTTTCAGGGTGTCCTCGGGGTCCCATCCCACACCTGTGATAAAATTTTCAGCCCTCCGGGACATGTAGAAGTATGTGAAATAGGCAAATGCTAACGTTTTGTGGCTAAAATAGGAGCTAATTTCGCTATTTACATTAATAGCTCCCAAACGATGACAGCTAGCCGGCTCAAACTCGCACACAAGGTGTGTGGTGACCTTAGGCACCCATCGATATGGGGCAGCCCCGCCCACCGCGTGGAATTACTGCACAAAGTGGGCGGGAGCAGAAATTAGCCGTTAGCTGCTAACCCTAACTTCCAGCTTGAATAACTCTTAAACGATTAGGGTTAGGAGGATGGGGGTTGGAGGCATGACTCCTGGGGGGGTCCCTGATGGATGTGTGGAAGGGGATCCCTCCAGCGCATAAGGAAGCCGCGTGGTTGTTGCATTTAGCATTAGCCGCCGCTAACGACTTCGGAGTTGAATAACTCTGGAAGGGGAGGGGCTAGGAGGGTGTGGCTTTAACAGCTGACTCCCTGGGGGGTCCCTGACCTGTATGTAGGACCTCATCCCTCTGCTGCCCTCCTAGCCCCGCCCAATGACCTTTTACCTCAGGAGCGCGTTTAATTGAATAACTCCGGAAGGGGAGGGGCTAGGAGGGTGTGGCTTGAACAGTTGACTTCCAGTGGGGTCCCCGACACTTGTGTGCGATGGCATCCCAATCGGACCTTTGGATCTCCTTCAAATCATGTTTTTTCACTTTTTTCAGCGAAATCTCATTTCAGAGAGGATTGGGAGGCTGATGGCATAGTAACCCTAGAGGATCTGTAGTCTGTCATAGGGGGTGAAAATTAACGCTTTGCCCGATTGGCACGAAACTCGGGGAGGTTCATCGGGGGTGCTGGGAGAGCCGCTGTGTTGATTTTCAGCCCTCTGGGACCCTCCTAACCCTAGGGGTCAAAGGTCATCCAACCCTAGTTCGCCGACGATTAGGGTTACGGTTATGAAAATTTGATATGTGTCTCCCTGGGGGGTGCCTGACAGGTGTGTTGTGGTGTCATTTCTGTAACCCTAGCAGAAAAATTTGACCTCATGAATCAGCACATAATCTATATGGTTGCATCCGTGGGGATGAGCCCTGGGTGTCCTGAGGGTCGGTTGGGTCAATTTCCACCATGAAATTTGGGACCCTCGGGGATCGGCAGGACCCCCGCACACATACCTCATGAGAGGTCAGGGATCCCCTCATCACTCTAAGGGTGAAACTCAGAGGGTGAAAACAACGCATTGAGCTAGAGACAAAAAAACGCTAGATCCTGCATCGGGGCTTCCAGGGCATCCATCCTGTGAAGTTTCAGCTCTCTAGAATACTTTTTTCCAAAAAAATCCATCCGTTTTCACTTGCCCTGCAGAAGGCCCGAAATAAAGCCTGAATCATAGCAAAATCCCTCAACGCTTTGACCGATCGGCACGAAACTCGGGAACCTGCATCGGGGGAGCCAGGGTATCCATTGTGAGAAGTTTCAGCCCTGTGCGACCCTCCTGACCCTATCGGTCAAAGGTCAACGGGGTGACCTTTCCCATAAGGCCTTGAGCCAGGGAGCTCAAATTCGGGGTCATGCATCGGGGCTGGCAGCACATCCAATCTGTGCGATTTCAGCCCTCTAGGCCACCCGGAAGTCTTTCGGGAGAGCTGAAGGCACTCGTTTTCAAAAACGCCTTAACCGAACATATTTTGTGCGCCATTTTTGAAATACTGGAGCAAACGAGGTCAAAGTGGCATCAAAATGACCGTCTCTAGACCCCGCTGATGTGTGCCGGCTGCGGTGGTTGTAGCTGAAACGGAAATACCCGAAAAAAGCTACTTTCTGCATTTCGCGTTTTCACGTTTTTATTTTTTAAAAATCAACGGTAATAGCTGGAGGGCTGAGACTTTCAGGGTTGCCTCGGGGTCCCCTTCTGCACCTGTGGTAAAATTTTCAGCCTCCCGGGACATGTAGAAGTATGTTAAATAGGCAAATGCTAACATTTTGCGGCTAAAAAACGAGCTAATTTAGCTATTTTCGTTAATAGCTCCCAAACGGTGATAGCTAGCCGGCTCAAACTCGCACACAGGGTGCGTGGTGACCTTAGGCACCCTTTGATATGGGGCAGCCCCGCCCACCGCGTAGAATTACTGCGCAAATTGAGAAGGAGCTTAAATTAGCCGTTAGCTGCTAACCCTAACTTTGAGCTTTAATAACTCCTAAACGATTAGGGTTAGGAGGATGGGATTTGGATGCATGACTCCCGGGAGGGTCCCTGATGGGTGTGTAAAAGGATATCCCTCCAGCGCGTGCACAAGCTGCGTGGTTGTTGCATTTAGCATTAGCCGCCGCTAACAACTTTGGAGTTGAATAACTCTGGAAGGGGAGGGGCTAGGAGGGTGTGGCTTTAACAGCTGACCCCCAGGGGGGTCCCTGACCTGTATGTAGGACCTCATCCCTCTGCTGCCCTCCTAGCCCCGCCCAATGACCTTTTACCTCAGGAGCGCGTTTAATTGAATAACTCAGGAAGGGGAGGGGCTAGGAGGGTGTGGCTTGAACAGTTGACTTCCAGTGGGGTCCCCGACAGTTGTGTGCGATGGCATCCCGATCGGACCTTTGGATCTCCTTCAAATCATGTTTTTTCACTTTTTTCAGCGAAATCTCATTTCAGAGAGGATTGGGAGGCTGATGGCATAGTAACCCTAGAGGATCTGTAGTCTGTCATAGGGGGTGAAAATTAACGCTTTGCCCGATTGGCACGAAACTCGGGGAGGTTCATCGGGGGTGCTGGGAGAGCCGCTGTGTGGATTTTCAGCCCTCTGGGACCAACTTGACCCTAGGGGTCAAAGGTCATCGAGCCCTAGTTCGCAAACGATTAGGGTTAGGGTTATGCAAATTTGATATGCGTCTCCCCGGGGGGTCCCTGACAGGTCTGTTGAGGTTTCATATCTCTAACCCTAGCGTAAAAATTTGACCTCACGAATCAGCGCATAGTCTATATGGATGGATTGGGAGGCTGATGAGGAGCATTTTCAGCCCTCTGGGAACCTCGTAACCCTAGCGGTCAACGGTAATCTAACCCTAATTCCATCAACATTAGGGTTAGGGTTATGGGAGTTGGATATGTGTTGATACGCGATGAGCCTTGGGTGTCCTGAGGGTCGGTTCGGTCAATTTCCACCGTGAAATTTCGGACCTCTCGGGGACCGGCAACAACCCCATACACGTATTTCTTGGGCTGCTGACTGTCTGTTTTGGGTGTTTTTGGGCTCATCCTAGCATGTGGAGCTAACATGGCTAAGGATTCCAGATTCGGTCAACCAATGACCGCTTCTGGAATCAGCTATAACTCAGCTCAGGAAGGAGCTACAGTGGTAAGATTGGTGTCAAATTAAAGCTTAGGACCTCAGCAATGCAATGGTGGTGGTTTCAAGTGTCTAAATGCAACTTTTTAAAAAACGATGTCACATTCTGGAAGGCAATTCCAGATTTCGTCAACCAATGACCAAATCTGGAATCAGCTATAACTTTGCCCGGGAAGGAGCTAGAGGGCTGGGATTGACTTCAGATGATAGCTGAGAGCCTCAGCAGTGCAATGGTGGTTGTTTCAAGTGTTTAACTCCACATTTAAGGGTCAAGGACTTATTCTGGAAGGGGATTCCAGATTTGGTCAACCAATGACCGAATCTGGAATCTGCTCTAACTCTGCCCAGGAAGTAGCTAGAGGACTGGGATTGGCTTCTACTGACAGCTGGGGAGGTCCCTGACAGGTGTGGTGGGGTGTCATCTCTCTACCCCCTGGATAAAAATTTGACCTCATGAATCAGCCCATAGTCTATGTGGTTGGATCGGTGGGGATGAGCCTTGGGTGTCCTGAGGGTCAGTTGGGTCAATTTCCACCATGAAATTTGGGACCCCTCGGGGACTGGCAACGACCCCGCACACGTGTCTCTCGGGGCGGCGACTGTCTGTTTTGGGTGTTTTGGGGCTGATCCAAACACTTTGAGCTTCAAAGACCCAATCTGGAAGTGGATTCCAGATTCCAGATTGGGATTCCAGATTCCAGATTCCAGATTCCAGATTCCAGATTCGGTCAAGCAATGATAACTCCGCCCAGGAAGGAGCTAGAGGACTGGGCTGGGCTTCAGATGACAGCTGAGGGCCTCAGCAGTGCAATGGTGGTGGTTTCACCTGTCTACCTGCAATCTTAAGGGTCAAAAACGCAATCTGGAAGGGGATTCCAGATTCGGTCAAGCAATGATAACTCCTCTCAGGAAGGAGCTAGAGGGCTGAGATTGGCATCAAATGAAAGCTTAGGGCCTCAGCAGTGCAATGGTTGTAGTTTCAAGTGTCTACCTGCACTTTTTAAAAATCGATGTCACATTCTGGAAGGGGATTCCAGATTAGGTCAACCAATGACCAAATCTGGAATCTGCTCTAACTCTGCCCAGGAAGTAGCTAGAGGACTGGGATTGGCTTCTACTGACAGCTGGGGAGGTCCCTGACAGGTGTGGTGGGGTGTCATCTCTCTACCCCCTGGATAAAAATTTGACCTCATGAATCAGCCCATAGTCTATGTGGTTGGATCGGTGGGGATGAGCCTTGGGTGTCCTGAGGGTCAGTCGGGTCAATTTCCACCATGAAATTTGGGACCCCTCGGGGACTGGCAACGACCCCGCACACGTGTCTCTCGGGGCGGTGACTGTCTGTTTTGGGTGTTTTTGGGCTGATCCAAACACTTTGAGCTTCAAAGACGCAATCTGGAAGGGGATTCCACATTCCAGATTGGGATTCCAGATTCCAGATTCCAGATTCCAGATTCCAGGTTGGGATTCCAGATTCCAGATTCCAGATTCCAGGTTGGGATTCCAGATTCCAGATTCCAGATTCCAGATTCCAGGTTGGGATTCCAGATTCCAGATTCCAGATTCCAGATTGGAATGGGATTCCAGATGCGGTCAAGCAATGATAACTCCGCCCAGGAAGTAGCTAGAGGACTGGGATTGGCTTCTACTGACAGCTGGGGAGGTCCCTGACAGGTGTGGTGGGGTGTCATCCCTCCAGGACCTCTATAAATGTTTGACTTCACCAATCGGCCCCCGCTCTCTAGCGTTGATCCGGGCTGATGAGCTTTCTTTGTCCTCAGGGTCGGTTGGGTCAATTTCCACCGTGAAATTTTGGACCCCTCGGGGACCGGCGGGACCCCCACCCACGCGTTTGTGGGGGTGTGACTGTCTGTTTTGTGTGTTTTGGGGCTCGTCCCAACATTTTTGGCATTTCGGGTGAAAATCCCACATGGCCGGGTTCTCTGATTTATTTAGAGTCATTTTGGTGAAAAACATGGGTTAGCCACTTGAAAACTGAATTTTAAAATGGTTTTCTAACTTTTGATGGCTCTCTAGCGCTCAAAACATAGTGGTCAAAATCCGGAATTGAGATTCCGGAATTGAAAAAACCGGAAACGGAATTTGCAGTTCTGGATTCCAGATTCCAGATTCCAGATTCCAGAATTGCAAATTCCGGATCCGGATTCTTCCGTTCTGGAATTCCAGATTCCTATCAAATCGACGGTGTCCCCTAACCCTAACCCTAACCCTAACCCTGACCTTACAAAGTTATTAAAAATCGCAGGCCTGCGATTACCACATTTACCCCTTAACCTCTACGCATGGCTCAAGTCTCAAGTCTCTCACACTTAGGGTTACAAAGTTATTCAAAATCGCAGGCCTGCGATTACCACATTTACCCCTTAACCTAACCCTACCACCCGGACCGGCTCGTCACCCTCTACGCATGGCTCAAGTCTCAAGTCTCTCACACTTAGGGTTACAAAGTTATTACACGAGCAGTTATTAACTGGGTTCTTAATGATCCCTATTACCTACTGGAAGCCCTAACACTTACATTGACTCCTATGGGGCTCCGGGAACATGACTCTGTAACTCAGCCAAACAAAGGCCCACAGTCCTGATTTTCACACCACGCACTCACAACCCTAGCCTTGACACAACCCTACTTCCAGAATGTCACATTGACCAACTTTTGACCAAAACTTCCAGAAACCCTAACCCTAACCCTACCACCCGGACCGGCTCGTCACCCTCTACGCATGGCTCAAGTCTCAAGTCTCTCACACTTAGGGTTACAAAGTTATTAAAAATCGCAGGCCTGCGATTACCACATTTACCCCTTAACCTCTACGCATGGCTCAAGTCTCAAGTCTCAAGCACTTAGGGTTACAAAGTTATTGGAGCTTGAGTCAATGACTCAGGACCCCATTTACCCCTATTACCTACTGGAAGCCCTAACACTTACATTGACTCCTATGGGGCTCCGGGAACATGACTCTGTAACTCAGCCAAACAAAGGCCCACAGTCCTGATTTTCACACCACGCACTCACAACCCTAGCCTTGACACAACCCTAGTTCCAGAATGTCACATTGACCAACTTTTGACCAAAACTTCAAGAAACCCTAACCCTAACCCTACCACCCGGACCGGCTCGTCACCCTCTACGCATGGCTCAAGTCTCAAGTCTCTCACACTTAGGGTTACAAAGTTATTACACGAGCAGTTATTAACTGGGTTCTTAATGATCCCTATTACCTAACCCTAACCTAACCCTAACCCTAACCCTAACCCTAACCCTAACCCTAACCCTAATTAGGGGATTCCAGGTCTTGTTCTGAGGGTCTCTGAGCGACGGGAGTAGGACCGTTGGAATCGCCTCGGCGAGCTCTACAACATATCTGGCATTGCCATTTTATACCCGGAAAGTGTATGTGGCATATATTTCCCTAACCATGGGTCCTAGACAAAAACAGGACGTCTAGGTGAATTCGGGGGATTTTTTACAGTCCGGTGATGTGTCTTTTGACTCTCTAGCACCTATTTTTTTTTGTTGCAGTACCACCATTTTACCACTAGGGGGAGCAATTTGTCTGTCGTTTTCTGGAATATAGTTCCACAATTGGTTCAATCTACCACTGTGAGCCGTAGGAACATGCTAGAGAGCTGGGAGTTGGTTTAAACTGCTGTTAGGGGACTCGGGCTCCCTTGGCCACCGTTTCTGAGTGCCTAGGACCTTTCTACCAAAGATTCCAGAACTGAAGATTCCGTTTCCAGAACTGAAGATTCCGTTTCCGGAACTGAAGATTCCGTTTCCGGAACTGAACATTCTGAAAACGAGCTCCAACTCCGCTCAGGAAGGACCGAGAGCTCTGGCAATGACTTCAAATGAAAGCTGAGGGCCTCAGCAGTGCAATGGAAGTGGTTTCAAGTGTCCAACTACAACACTGTAGATTTTGAATAGGGATTCCAGATTGGTCAAGCCTTGACCGATTCTGGAAGGTGCTGTAACTGAGCTCAGGAAAGAGCTAGAGGTGTGGGATTTACTTCAAATGAAAGCTGGGGGGGTCCCTGACAGGTGTGGTATGATGTCATCTCTGTAAACCTGCATAAAAATTTCACCTCATGAATCAGCCCATAGACTGTATGGTGGGATACAGGGGGATGAGCCTTATGTGTCCTGAGGGTCAGTTGGGTCAATTTCCACCATGAATTTTGCGACCCCTTGGGGAGTGGCAACAACCCCAAACACACAACTGTTGGGGTGGTGACTGTCTGTTTTGGGTGTTTTTGGGCTGATCCAAACACTTTGAGCTTCAAAGATGCAATCTGGAAGGGGATTCCAGATTCCAGATTCCAGATTCCAGATTGGGATTCCAGATTCCAGATTCCAGATTCCAGATTCCAGATTGGGATTCCAGATTCCAGATTCCAGATTCCAGATTCCAGATTGGGATTCCAGATTCGGTCAAGCAATGATAACTCCTCTCAGGAAGGAGCTAGATGGCTGGAATTAGCATCAAATGAAAGCTTAGGACCTCAGCAGTGTAATGGTTGCAGTGTCAAGTCTCAAGTCACTTCTTAAAAATCGATGTCATTTTCTGGAAGGGGATTCCAGATTTAGACATCAAATGACCGATTCTGGAATCTGCTATAACTCCTCTCAGGAAGGAGCTAGAGGCGTGGGACTGGCTTCAAATGAAAGCTGAGGGTCCTGTGAGTGTAATGGTGGTAGTTTCAAGTGTCTTACTTCAATGTTAAGGGGTTTATGGTCAACCCTATGTGTAACCCTAACTCGGTAACCCTACTCCCTAACTGTAACCCTAACAATCCCAAACAAGGAGGGCTAGGGTTATGAAAGTTGGATATGTGTCTCACTGGGGGGTGCCTGACAGGTGGGTTGTGGTGTCGTCTCTGTAACCCTAGCAGAAAAATTTGACCTCATGAATCACCCCATAATGTATATGGTTGGACCCGTGGGGATGAGCCTTGGGTGTCCTGAGGGTCGGTTCGGTCAATTTCCACCATGAAATGTGGAACCCTTCGGGGACTGGCAACGACCCCGCACACGTGTCTCTTGGGGCAGTGACTGTCTGTTTTGGGTGTTTTTGGGCTGATCCAAACACCCTGAGCTTCAGAAACGCAATCTGGAAGGGGATTCCAGATTTCGTCATTCAATGACCAATTCTGGAATCCTCTGTAACTCCTCTCAGGAAGGAGGTAGAAGTGTGGGCTTGGCTTCAAATGAAAGCTGAGGGCCTTGCGAGTGTAACGGTGGTACTTTCAAGTGTCTAACTCCACGTTTAAGTTTCAACGACACTTTCTGGAAGGGGATTCCAGAATGTGTCATCCAATGACCGATTCTGGAATTCTCAACCCTAACTCCTCTCAGGAAGGAGCTAGAGGGCTGGGATTAGCATCAAATGAAAGCTTAGGACCTCAGCAGTGTAATGGTTGCAGTGTCAAGTCTCAAGTCACTTTTTAAAAATCGATGTCATTTTCTGGAAGGGGATTCCAGATTTAGACATCAAATGACCGATTCTGGAATCTGCTATAACTCCTCTCAGGAAGGAGCTAGATGGCTGGGATTAGCATCAAATGAAAGCTTAGGACCTCAGCAGTGCAATGGTTGCAGTGTCAAGTCTCAAGTCACTTTTTAAAAATCGATGTCATTTTCTGGAAGGGGATTCCAGATTTAGACATCAAATTACACATTCTGGAATCTGCCTTAACTCCTCTCAGGAAGGAGCTAGAGGCGTGGGACTGGCTTCAAATGAAAGCTGAGGGCCCTCCAAGTGTAATGGTGGTAGTTTCAAGTGTCTAACTTCAATGTTAAGGGTTTTATGGTCAACCCTATGTGTAACCCTAACTCGGTAACCCTACTCCCTAACTGTAACCCTAACAATCCCAAACAATGAGGGCTAGGGTTATGAAAGTTTGATATGTGTCTCCCTCGGGGGTCCCTGACAGGTCTGTTGTGGTCTTGGTAAGATTCGGTCAAGCAATGATAACTCCTGTCAGGAAGGAGCTAGAAGGCTGAGATTGGCATCAAATGAAAGCTTAGGGCCTCAGCAATGCAATGGTTATAGTTTCAAGTGTCTACCTGCACTTTTTAAAAATCGATGTCATTTTCTGGAAGGGGATTCCAGATTTAGACATCAAATGACCGATTCTGGAATCTGCTATAACTCCTCTCAGGAAGGAGCTAGAGGGCTGGGATTAGCATCAAATGAAAGCTTAGGACCTCAGCAGTGCAATGGTTGTAGTTTCAAGTGTCTACCTGCACTTTTTAAAAATCGATGTCATTTTCTGGAAGGGGATTCCAGATTTAGACATCAAATGACACATTCTGGAATCTGCTATAACTCCTCTCAGGAAGGAGCAAGAGGCGTGGGACTGGCTTCAAATGAAAGCTGAGGGTCCTGTGAGTGTAATGGTGGTAGTTTCAAGTGTCTAACTTCAATGTTAAGGGTTATATGGTCAACCGTATGTGTAACCCTAACTCGGTAACCCTACACCCTAACTGTAACCCTATACCCCAAAAAGCAGGTATGTTCTGATGACATCTCTCTGACCCCTAAAGAAAAACTTTGACGTTCACCACAATAAGCATGTTCCCTGTGGGATTTGATCCCACAAAAGTTGGGTTGAAAGCCATAGCATAAGACCACTCAGCCACTCAGTGCCATGAATTTTTCGCGTTTGGAACTTGTACTTATTTTTTAAGCTTTGTGTGGAGGGGGGCTGGGATAATGACCCTCCTAACCCTTGGGGTCAGAGGTCATTTAACCCTAGTTTCCAAACAATTAGGGCTAGGGTTATGAAAGGTGGCTGTCGGTTTTGGGTGTTTTTGGGTGTTTTTGGGCTGATCCAAACACTTTGGGTTTCAATGTCTCTTTCTGGAATGCAATGCCAGCTTGCTTCATTCTGGTGACAATCTCTAACTTTGTCCAGGAAGGCCCTAGAAGTGTGGGATTGGCATCAAATGAAAGCTTAGGGCCTTGGCAGTACAATGGTAGTGGTTTCAAGTGTCTAACTTAAATGGTAAGGGGTCTTTGGTCAACCCTATTTGCAACCCTAAGCCCTAAGCCTTGACCCTAACTCCAGTCAGGGTTTTTATTGGCTTCCAATGACAGCTTAGGGCCTTAAGAGTGTAATGGTGTTCCTTTCAGGTGTGTACCTGCACTTTTTAAAAAACGATGTCACATTCTGGAAGGGGATTCCAGATTTAGTCATCCAATGTCAGATTCTGGAATCTGAAAGGTTAGGCTAAGTTAGTTTAATAAAACACTTTGCCTCAGTAACACTAAGTCTCCACTGCTCAAGATGCACCACAATAAGCATGTCCCCCGTGGGGTTTGATCCCACAACCTACTGGTTGCAAGCCATAGCATTAGACCACTCGGCCACTCAGTGCTATGAATTTTTCGCGTTTGGAACTTGTACTTATTTTTTAAGCTTTGTGTGGAGGGGGGCTGGGATAATGACCCTCCTAGCCCGAGGGGTTAGAGGTAATCTAACCCTAGTTTGCTGACTATTAGGGTTACAGTGATGAAAAATTGATATGTGTCTCCCTGGGGGGTGCCTGACAGGTGTGTTGTGGTGTCATTTCTCTAACCCTAGCAGAAAAATTTGACCTCGTGAATCAGCGTATAATCTATATGGTTGGATTGGGAGGCTGATGCCCCACTGAGTCTGGGGGATTTGCAAGCTCTCCCAGGGGTCAAAATTTAAACGTTGACCGATCGACACGAGGCTCACGTATGTTCATCGGGGGTGCCAGGACATCCACTGTGAGAAGTTTCAGCCCTGTGCGACCCTCCTGACCCTATCGGTCAAAGGTCAACGGGGTGACCTTTCCCATAAGGCCTTGAGCCAGGGAGCTGAAATTCGCTGTCATGCATCGGGGCTGGCAGCACATCCAAGGTGTGCGATCTCAGCCCTCTAGGCCACCCGGAAGTCTTTCAGGAGAGCTGAAGGCACTCGTTTTCAAAAACGCCTTAACCGAACATATTTTGTGCGCCATTTTTGAAATACTCGAGCAAACGAGCTCAAAGTGGCATCAAAATGACCGTCTCTACACCCCGCTGATGTGTGCCGACAGTGGTGGTTGTAGCTGAAACGGAAATACCCGAAAAAAGCACGTTTCTGTATTTCGCCGTTTCACGTTTTTATTTTTTAAAAATCAACGGTGATAGCCAGGGGGCTGAGACTTTCAGGGTGTCCTCGGGGTCCCATCCCACACCTGTGATAAAATTTTCAGCCCTCCGGTACATGTAGAAGTATGTGAAATAGGCAAATGCTAACGTTTTGTGGCTAAAATAGGAGCTAATTTCGCTATTTACATTAATAGCTCCCAAACGATGACAGCTAGCCGGCTCAAACTCGCACACAAGGTGTGTGGTGACCTTAGGCACCCATCGATATGGGGCAGCCCCGCCCACCGCGTGGAATTACTGCACAAAGTGGGCGGGAGCTGAAATTAGCCGTTAGCTGCTAACTCTAACTTCCAGCTTGAATAACTCCTAAACGATTAGGGTTAGGAGGATGGGGGTTGGAGGCATGACTCCCGGGGGGGTCCCTGACAGTTGTGTGGAAGGGGATCCCTCCAGCGCATAAGGAAGCCGCGTGGTTGTTGCATTTAGCATTAGCCACCGCTAACGACTTCGAAGTTGAATAACTCTGGAAGGGGAGGGGCTAGGAGGGTGTGGCTTTAACAGCTGACTCCCTGGGGGGTCCCTGACCTGTCTGTGGGACCTCATCCCTCTGCTGCCCTCCTAGCCCCGCCCAATGACCTTTAACCACAGGAGCGCGTTTAATTGAATAACTCAGGAAGGGGAGGGGCTAGGAGGGTGTGGCTTGAACAGTTGACTTCCAGTGGGGTCCCCGACACTTGTGTGCGATGGCATCCCGATCGGACCTTTGGATCTCCTTCAAATCATGTTTTTTCACTTTTTTCAGCGAAATCTCATTTCAGAGAGGATTGGGAGGCTGATGGCATAGTAACCCTAGAGGATCTGTAGTCTGTCATAGGGGGTGAAAATTAACGCTTTGCCCGATTGGCACGAAACTCGGGGAGGTTCATCGGGGGTGCTGGGAGAGCCGCTGTGTGGATTTTCAGCCCTCTGGGACCATCTTGACCCTAGGGGTCAAAGGTCATCTAACCCTAGATCGCAGACCATTAGGGCTAGGGTTATGAAAGTTGGATATGTGTCTCACTGGGGGGTGCCTGACAGGTGTGTTGTGGTGTCATTTCTGTAACCCTAGCAGAAAAATTTGACCTCATGAATCAGCACATAATCTATATGGTTGCATCCGTGGGGATGAGCCCTGGGTGTCCTGAGGGTCGGTTGGGTCAATTTCCACCATGAAATTTGGGACCCTCGGGGACCGGCAGGACCCCCGCACACATACCTCATGTGAGGTCAGGGATCCCCTCATCACTCTAAGGGTGAAACTCAGAGGGTGAAAACAACGCATTGAGCTAGAGACAAAAAAACGCTAGATCCTGCATCGGGGCTTCCAGGGCATCCATCCTGTGAAGTTTCAGCTCTCTAGAATACTTTTTTCCAAAAAAATCCATCCGTTTTCACTTGCCCTGCAGAAGGCCCGAAATAAAGCCTGAATCATAGCAAAATCCCTCAACGCTTTGACCGATCGGCACGATACTCGGGAACCTGCATCGGGGGAGCCAGGGTATCCATTGTGAGAAGTTTCAGCCCTGTGCGACCCTCCTGACCCTATCGGTCAAAGGTCAACGGGGTGACCTTTCCCATAAGGCCTTGAGCCAGGGAGCTCAAATTCGGGGTCATGCATCGAGGCTGGCAGCACATCCAATCTGTGCGATTTCAGCCCTCTAGGCCACCCGGAAGTCTTTCTGGAGAGCTGAACGCACTCGTTTTCAAAAACGCCTTAACCGAACATATTTTGTGCGCCATTTTTGAAATACTTGAGCAAACGAGGTCAAAGTGGCATCAAAATGACCGTCTCTAGACCCCGCTGATGTGTGCCGGCTGCGGTGGTTGTAGCTGAAACGGAAATACCCGAAAAAAGCTACTTTCTGCATTTCGCGTTTTCACGTTTTTATTTTTTAAAAATCAACGGTAATAGCTGGAGGGCTGAGACTTTCAGGGTTGCCTCGGGGTCCCCTTCTGCACCTGTGGTAAAATTTTCAGCCTCCCGGGACATGTAGAAGTATGTTAAATAGGCAAATGCTAACGTTTTGCGGCTAAAAAACGAGCTAATTTAGCTATTTTCGTTAATAGCTCCCAAACGGTGATAGCTAGCCGGCTCAAACTCGCACACAGGGTGCGTGGTGACCTTAGGCACCCTTTGATATGGGGCAGCCCCGCCCACCACGTAGAATTACTGCGCAAATTGAGAAGGAGCTTAAATTAGCCGTTAGCTGCTAACCCTAACTTTGAGCTTTAATAACTCCTAAACGATTAGGGTTAGGAGGATGGGATTTGGATGCATGACTCCCGGGAGGGTCCCTGATGGGTGTGTAAAAGGATATCCCTCCAGCGCGTGCACAAGCCGCGTGGTTGTTGCATTTAGCATTAGCCGCCGCTAACGACTTTGGAGTTGAATAACTCTGGAAGGGGAGGGGCTAGGAGGGTGTGGCTTTAACAGCTGACCCCCAGGGGGGTCCCTGACCTGTATGTAGGACCTCATCCCTCTGCTGCCCTCCTAGCCCCGCCCAATGACCTTTTACCTCAGGAGCGCGTTTAATTGAATAACTCAGGAAGGGGAGGGGCTAGGAGGGTGTGGCTTGAACAGTTGACTTCCAGTGGGGTCCCCGACACTTGTGTGCGATGGCATCCCGATCGGACCTTTGGATCTCCTTCAAATCATGTTTTTTCACTTTTTTCAGCGAAATCTCATTTCAGAGAGGATTGGGAGGCTGATGGCATAGTAACCCTAGAGGATCTGTAGTCTGTCATAGGGGGTGAAAATTAACGCTTTGCCCGATTGGCACGAAACTCGGGGAGGTTCATCGGGGGTGCTGGGAGAGCCGCTGTGTGGATTTTCAGCCCTCTGGGACCAACTTGACCCTAGGGGTCAAAGGTCATCGAGCCCTAGTTCGCAAACGATTAGGGTTAGGGTTATGCAAATTTGATATGCGTCTCCCCGGGGGGTCCCTGACAGGTCTGTTGAGGTTTCATATCTCTAACCCTAGCGTAAAAATTTGACCTCACGAATCAGCGCATAGTCTATATGGATGGATTGGGGGGCTGATGAGGAGCATTTTCAGCCCTCTGGGAACCTCGTAACCCTAGCGGTCAACGATAATCTAACCCTAATTCCATCAACATTAGGGTTAGGGTTATGGGAGTTGGATATGTGTTGATACGCGATGAGCCTTGGGTGTCCTGAGGGTCGGTTCGGTCAATTTCCACCGTGAAATTTCGGACCTCTCGGGGACCGGCAACAACCCCATACACGTATTTCTTGGGCTGCTGACTGTCTGTTTTGGGTGTTTTTGGGCTCATCCTAGCATGTGGAGCTAACATGGCTAAGGATTCCAGATTCGGTCAACCAATGACCGCTTCTGGAATCAGCTATAACTCAGCTCAGGAAGGAGCTACAGTGGTAAGATTGGTGTCAAATTAAAGCTTAGGACCTCAGCAATGCAATGGTGGTGGTTTCAAGTGTCTAAATGCAACTTTTTAAAAAACGATGTCACATTCTGGAAGGCAATTCCAGATTTCGTCAACCAATGACCAAATCTGGAATCAGCTATAACTTTGCCCGGGAAGGAGCTAGAGGGCTGGGATTGACTTCAGATGATAGCTGAGAGCCTCAGCAGTGCAATGGTGGTGGTTTCAAGTGTTTAACTCCACATTTAAGGGTCAAGGACTTATTCTGGAAGGGGATTCCAGATTTCGTCAACCAATGACCGCTTCTGGAATCTGCTCTAACTCGGCCCAGGAAAGAGCTGGAGGGCTGGGAGTGACATCAGATGACAGCTGGGGGGTCCCTGACAGGTGTGTTGTGATGTCATCTCTCTACCCCCTGGATAAAAATTTGACCTCATGAATCAGCCCATAGTCTATGTGGTTGGATCGGTGGGGATGAGCCTTGGGTGTCCTGAGGGTCAGTTGGGTCAATTTCCACCATGAAATTTGGGACCCCTCGGGGACTGGCAACGACCCCGCACACGTGTCTCTCGGGGCGGTGACTGTCTGTATTGGGTGTTTTTGGGCTGATCCAAACACTTTGAGCTTCAAAGACCCAATCTGGAAGTGGATTCCAGATTCCAGATTGGGATTCCAGATTCCAGATTCCAGATTCCAGATTCGGTCAAGCAATGATAACTCCGCCCAGGAAGGAGCTAGAGGACTGGGCTGGGCTTCAGATGACAGCTGAGGGCCTCAGCAGTGCAATGGTGGTGGTTTCACGTGTCTACCTGCAATCTTAAGGGTCAAAAACGCAATCTGGAAGGGGATTCCAGATTCGGTCAAGCAATGATAACTCCTCTCAGGAAGGAGCTAGAGGGCTGAGATTGGCATCAAATGAAAGCTTAGGGCCTCAGCAGTGCAATGGTTGTAGTTTCAAGTGTCTACCTGCACTTTTTAAAAATCGATGTCACATTCTGGAAGGGGATTCCAGATTAGGTCAACCAATGACCAAATCTGGAATCTGCTCTAACTCTGCCCAGGAAGTAGCTAGAGGACTGGGATTGGCTTCTACTGACAGCTGGGGAGGTCCCTGACAGGTGTGGTGGGGTGTCATCTCTCTACCCCCTGGATAAAAATTTGACCTCATGAATCAGCCCATAGTCTATGTGGTTGGATCGGTGGGGATGAGCCTTGGGTGTCCTGAGGGTCAGTCGGGTCAATTTCCACCATGAAATTTGGGACCCCTCGGGGACTGGCAACGACCCCGCACACGTGTCTCTCGGGGCGGTGACTGTCTGTTTTGGGTGTTTTTGGGCTGATCCAAACACTTTGAGCTTCAAAGACGCAATCTGGAAGGGGATTCCAGATTCCAGATTGGGATTCCAGATTCCAGATTCCAGATTCCAGATTCCAGGTTGGGATTCCAGATTCCAGATTCCAGATTGGAATGGGATTCCAGATGCGGTCAAGCAATGATAACTCCGCCCAGGAAGTAGCTAGAGGACTGGGATTGGCTTCCACTGACAGCTGGGGAGGTCCCTGACAGGTGTGGTGGGGTGTCATCTCTCCAGGACCTCTAGAAATGTTTGACTTCACCAATCGGCCCCCGCTCTCTAGCGTTGATCCGGGCTGATGAGCTTTCTTTGTCCTCAGGGTCGGTCGGGTCAATTTCCAACGTGAAATTTTTGACCCCTCGGGGACCGGCGGGACCCCCACCCACGCGTTTGTGGGGGTGTGACTGTCTGTTTTGTGTGTTTTGGGGCTCGTCCCAACATTTTTGGCATTTCGGGTGAAAATCCCACATGGCCGGGTTCTCTGATTTATTTAGAGTCATTTTGGTGAAAAACATGGGTTAGCCACTTGAAAACTGAATTTTAAAATGGTTTTCTAACTTTTGATGGCTCTCTAGCGCTCAAAACATAGTGGTCAAAATCCGGAATTGAGATTCCGGAATTGAAAAAACCGGAAACGGAATTTTCAGTTCTGGATTCCAGATTCCAGATTCCAGATTCCAGAATTGCAAATTCCGGATCCGGATTGTTCCGTTCTGGAATTCCAGATTCCTATCAAATCGACGGTGTCCCCTAACCCTAACCCTAACCCTAACCCTAACCCTAACCCTAACCCTAACCCTAAACCCTAACCCTAACCCTAACCCTAACCTAACCCTAACCTAACCCTAACCCTACTCACCCTCTACGCATGGCTCAAGTCTCAAGTCTCAAGCACTTAGGGTTACAAAGTTATTGGAGCTTGAGTCAATGACTCAGGACCCCATTTACCCCTATTACCTAACCCTAACCCTAACCACAACCCTAGCCCTGACACAACCCTAGGTCCAGAATGTCACTTTGACCAACTTTTGACCCAAACTTCCAGAAACCCTAACCCTACCCCTACCACCCGGACCGGCTCGTCACCCTCTACGCATGGCTCAAGTCTCAAGTCTCAAGCACTTAGGGTTACAAAGTTATTGGAGCTTGAGTCAATGACTCAGGACCCCATTTACCCCTATTACCTACTGGAAACCCTAACACTTACATTGACTCCTATGGGGCTCCGGGAACATGACTCTGTAACTCAGCCAAACAAAGGCCCACAGTCCTGATTTTCACACCACGCACTCACAACCCTAGCCCTGACACAACCCTAGGTCCAGAATGTCACTTTGACCAACTTTTGACCCAAACTTCCAGAAACCCTAACCCTACCCCTACCACCCGGACCGGCTCGTCACCCTCTACGCATGGCTCAAGTCTCAAGTCTCAAGCACTTAGGGTTACAAAGTTATTGGAGCTTGAGTCAATGACTCAGGACCCCATTTACCCCTATTACCTACTGGAAACCCTAACACTTACATTGACTCCTATGGGGCTCCGGGAACATGACTCTGTAACTCAGCCAAACAAAGGCCCACAGTCCTGATTTTCACACCACGCACTCACAACCCTAGCCCTGACACAACCCTAGGTCCAGAATGTCACTTTGACCAACTTTTGACCCAAACTTCCAGAAACCCTAACCCTACCCCTACCACCCGGACCGGCTCGTCACCCTCTACGCATGGCTCAAGTCTCAAGTCTCAAGCACTTAGGGTTACAAAGTTATTGGAGCTTGAGTCAATGACTCAGGACCCCATTTACCCCTATTACCTACTGGAAACCCTAACACTTACATTGACTCCTATGGGGCTCCGGGAACATGACTCTGTAACTCAGCCAAACAAAGGCCCACAGTCCTGATTTTCACACCACGCACTCACAACCCTAGCCCTGACACAACCCTAGGTCCAGAATGTCACTTTGACCAACTTTTGACCCAAACTTCCAGAAACCCTAACCCTACCCCTACCACCCGGACCGGCTCGTCACCCTCTACGCATGGCTCAAGTCTCAAGTCTCAAGCACTTAGGGTTACAAAGTTATTAACAAAAGACTCACTTCAAAGTGCCTTTTTTTGGAATAACTCCTCCCCCTTACATCACAACAACATGGTTCACATATGTATGGATAGATCTCGTCCAGACCTATCCATAGATGTCTCAACCATTCATGTCAGTTGTTCCTAGAAAAAGTCATTCAATATCAAACCCAAAAAGAGACACTTTGAGTGGTTTTCATCCCTATACCCTAACCCTAACCCTAACCCTAACCTAACCCTAACCCTAACCCTAACCCTAACCCTAGTGATAAATCCATCATATTTAAGCTTCAACAGTCCTAGTTTGAGCAGTTTTTCATGAAATATCCAAAAGTTTCAAAAACGCGCTTCCCAGCCCGAGAGAAAGCAGGTTTCGGCACACAGCGATGAAAGTTGAAAAACTGTGAGTTCCCGTGAATGAATCAAGTGGGAACTGCTTGAAAGTGATAAATCCATCATATTTAAGCTTCAACAGTCCCAGTTTGAGCAGTTTTTCATGAAATATCCAAAAGTTTCAAAAACGCGCATTCCCAGCCCGAGAGAAAGCAGGTTTCGGCACACAGCGATGAAAGTTGAAAAACTGTGAGTTCCCGTGAATGAATCAAGTGGGAACTGCTTGAAAGTGATAAATCCATCATATTTAAGCTTCAACAGTCCTAGTTTGAGCAGTTTTTCATGAAATATTGAAAAGTTTCAAAAACGCGCTTCCCAGCCCGAGAGAAAGCAGGTTTCGGCACAGAGCGATGAAAGTTGAAAAACTGTAAGTTCCCGTGAATGAATCAAGTGGGAACTGCTTGAAAGTGATAAATCCATCATATTTAAGCTTCAACAGTCCCAGTTTGAGCAGTTTTTCATGAAATATCCAAAAGTTTCAAAAACGCGCTTCCCAGCCCGAGAGAAAGCAGGTTTCGGCACAGAGCGATGAAAGTTGAAAAACTGTGAGTTCCCGTGAATGAATCAAGTGGGAACTGCTTGAAAGTGATAAATCCATCATATTTAAGCTTCAACAGACCTAGTTTGAGCAGTTTTTCATGAAATATTGAAAAGTTTCAAAAACGCGCTTCCCAGCCCGAGAGAAAGCAGGTTTCGGCACACAGCGATGAAAGTTGAAAAACTGTGAGTTCCCGTGAATGAATCAAGTGGGAACTGCTTGAAAGTGATAAATCCATCATATTTAAGCTTCAACAGTCCTAGTTTGAGCAGTTTTTCATGAAATATTGAAAAGTTTCAAAAACGCGCTTCCCAGCCCGAGAGAAAGCAGGTTTCGGCACAGAGCGATGAAAGTTGAAAAACTGTAAGTTCCCGTGAATGAATCAAGTGGGAACTGCTTGAAAGTGATAAATCCATCATATTTAAGCTTCAACAGTCCCAGTTTGAGCAGTTTTTCATGAAATATCCAAAAGTTTCAAAAACGCGCTTCCCAGCCCGAGAGAAAGCAGGTTTCGGCACAGAGCGATGAAAGTTGAAAAACTGTGAGTTCCCGTGAATGAATCAAGTGGGAACTGCTTGAAAGTGATAAATCCATCATATTTAAGCTTCAACAGACCTAGTTTGAGCAGTTTTTCATGAAATATTGAAAAGTTTCAAAAACGCGCTTCCCAGCCCGAGAGAAAGCAGGTTTCGGCACAGAGCGATGAAAGTTGAAAAACTGTGAGTTCCCGTGAATGAATCAAGTGGGAACTGCTTGAAAGTGATAAATCCATCATATTTAAGCTTCAACAGACCTAGTTTGAGCAGTTTTTCATGAAATATTGAAAAGTTTCAAAAACGCGCTTCCCAGCCCGAGAGAAAGCAGGTTTCGGCACACAGCGATGAAAGTTGAAAAACTGTAAGTTCCCGTGAATGAATCAAGTGGGAACTGCTTGAAAGTGATAAATCCATCATATTTAAGCTTCAACAGTCCCAGTTTGAGCAGTTTTTCATGAAATATCCAAAAGTTTCAAAAACGCGCTTCCCAGCCCGAGAGAAAGCAGGTTTCGGCACACAGCGATGAAAGTTGAAAAACTGTGAGTTCCCGTGAATGAATCAAGTGGGAACTGCTTGAAAGTGATAAATCCATCATATTTAAGCTTCAACAGACCTAGTTTGAGCAGTTTTTCATGAAATATTGAAAAGTTTCAAAAACGCGCTTCCCAGCCCGAGAGAAAGCAGGTTTCGGCACACAGCGATGAAAGTTGAAAAACTGTGAGTTCCCGTGAATGAATCAAGTGGGAACTGCTTGAAAGTGATAAATCCATCATATTTAAGCTTCAACAGTCCCAGTTTGAGCAGTTTTTCATGAAATATCCAAAAGTTTCAAAAACGCGCTTCCCAGCCCGAGAGAAAGCAGGTTTCGGCACACAGCGATGAAAGTTGAAAAACTGTGAGTTCCCGTGAATGAATCAAGTGGGAACTGCTTGAAAGTGATAAATCCATCATATTTAAGCTTCAACAGTCCCAGTTTGAGCAGTTTTTCATGAAATATCCAAAAGTTTCAAAAACGCGCTTCCCAGCCCGAGAGAAAGCAGGTTTCGGCACACAGCGATGAAAGTTGAAAAACTGTGAGTTCCCGTGAATGAATCAAGTGGGAACTGCTTGAAAGTGATAAATCCATCATATTTAAGCTTCAACAGTCCCAGTTTGAGCAGTTTTTCATGAAATATCCAAAAGTTTCAAAAACACGCTTCCCAGCCCGAGAGAAAGCAGATTTCGGCACAGAGCGATGAAAGTTGAAAAACTGTGAGTTCCCGTGAATGAATCAAGTGGGAACTGCTTGAAAGTGATAAATCCATCATATTTAAGCTTCAACAGTCCCAGTTTGAGCAGTTTTTCATGAAATATCCAAAAGTTTCAAAAACGCGCTTCCCAGCCCGAGAGAAAGCAGGTTTCGGCACACAGCGATGAAAGTTGAAAAACTGTGAGTTCCCGTGAATGAATCAAGTGGGAACTGCTTGAAAGTGATAAATCCATCATATTTAAGCTTCAACAGTCCCAGTTTGAGCAGTTTTTCATGAAATATCCAAAAGTTTCAAAAACGCGCTTCCCAGCCCGAGAGAAAGCAGGTTTCGGCACACAGCGATGAAAGTTGAAAAACTGTAAGTTCCCGTGAATGAATCAAGTGGGAACTGCTTGAAAGTGATAAATCCATCATATTTAAGCTTCAACAGTCCCAGTTTGAGCAGTTTTTCATGAAATATCCAAAAGTTTCAAAAACGCGCTTCCCAGCCCGAGAGAAAGCAGGTTTCGGCACACAGCGATGAAAGTTGAAAAACTGTGAGTTCCCGTGAATGAATCAAGTGGGAACTGCTTGAAAGTGATAAATCCATCATATTTAAGCTTCAACAGTCCCAGTTTGAGCAGTTTTTCATGAAATATCCAAAAGTTTCAAAAACGCGCTTCCCAGCCCGAGAGAAAGCAGGTTTCGGCACAGAGCGATGAAAGTTGAAAAACTGTGAGTTCCCGTGAATGAATCAAGTGGGAACTGCTTGAAAGTGATAAATCCATCATATTTAAGCTTCAACAGACCTAGTTTGAGCAGTTTTTCATGAAATATTGAAAAGTTTCAAAAACGCGCTTCCCAGCCCGAGAGAAAGCAGGTTTCGGCACAGAGCGATGAAAGTTGAAAAACTGTAAGTTCCCGTGAATGAATCAAGTGGGAACTGCTTGAAAGTGATAAATCCATCATATTTAAGCTTCAACAGTCCCAGTTTGAGCAGTTTTTCATGAAATATCCAAAAGTTTCAAAAACGCGCTTCCCAGCCCGAGAGAAAGCAGGTTTCGGCACACAGCGATGAAAGTTGAAAAACTGTGAGTTCCCGTGAATGAATCAAGTGGGAACTGCTTGAAAGTGATAAATCCATCATATTTAAGCTTCAACAGTCCCAGTTTGAGCAGTTTTTCATGAAATATCCAAAAGTTTCAAAAACGCGCTTCCCAGCCCGAGAGAAAGCAGGTTTCGGCACACAGCGATGAAAGTTGAAAAACTGTGAGTTCCCGTGAATGAATCAAGTGGGAACTGCTTGAAAGTGATAAATCCATCATATTTAAGCTTCAACAGTCCCAGTTTGAGCAGTTTTTCATGAAATATCCAAAAGTTTCAAAAACGCGCTTCCCAGCCCGAGAGAAAGCAGGTTTCGGCACACAGCGATGAAAGTTGAAAAACTGTGAGTTCCCGTGAATGAATCAAGTGGGAACTGCTTGAAAGTGATAAATCCATCATATTTAAGCTTCAACAGTCCTAGTTTGAGCAGTTTTTCATGAAATATCCAAAAGTTTCAAAAACGCGCTTCCCAGCCCGAGAGAAAGCAGGTTTCGGCACAGAGCGATGAAAGTTGAAAAACTGTGAGTTCCCGTGAATGAATCAAGTGGGAACTGCTTGAAAGTGATAAATCCATCATATTTAAGCTTCAACAGTCCCAGTTTGAGCAGTTTTTCATGAAATATCCAAAAGTTTCAAAAACGCGCTTCCCAGCCCGAGAGAAAGCAGGTTTCGGCACACAGCGATGAAAGTTGAAAAACTGTGAGTTCCCGTGAATGAATCAAGTGGGAACTGCTTGAAAGTGATAAATCCATCATATTTAAGCTTCAACAGTCCCAGTTTGAGCAGTTTTTCATGAAATATCCAAAAGTTTCAAAAACGCGCTTCCCAGCCCGAGAGAAAGCAGGTTTCGGCACAGAGCGATGAAAGTTGAAAAACTGTGAGTTCCCGTGAATGAATCAAGTGGGAACTGCTTGAAAGTGATAAATCCATCATATTTAAGCTTCAACAGTCCCAGTTTGAGCAGTTTTTCATGAAATATCCAAAAGTTTCAAAAACGCGCTTCCCAGCCCGAGAGAAAGCAGGTTTCGGCACACAGCGATGAAAGTTGAAAAACTGTGAGTTCCCGTGAATGAATCAAGTGGGAACTGCTTGAAAGTGATAAATCCATCATATTTAAGCTTCAACAGTCCCAGTTTGAGCAGTTTTTCATGAAATATCCAAAAGTTTCAAAAACGCGCTTCCCAGCCCGAGAGAAAGCAGGTTTCGGCACACAGCGATGAAAGTTGAAAAACTGTGAGTTCCCGTGAATGAATCAAGTGGGAACTGCTTGAAAGTGATAAATCCATCATATTTAAGCTTCAACAGTCCCAGTTTGAGCAGTTTTTCATGAAATATCCAAAAGTTTCAAAAACGCGCTTCCCAGCCCGAGAGAAAGCAGGTTTCGGCACAGAGCGATGAAAGTTGAAAAACTGTGAGTTCCCGTGAATGAATCAAGTGGGAACTGCTTGAAAGTGATAAATCCATCATATTTAAGCTTCAACAGTCCTAGTTTGAGCAGTTTTTCATGAAATATCCAAAAGTTTCAAAAACGCGCTTCCCAGCCCGAGAGAAAGCAGGTTTCGGCACAGAGCGATGAAAGTTGAAAAACTGTGAGTTCCCGTGAATGAATCAAGTGGGAACTGCTTGAAAGTGATAAATCCATCATATTTAAGCTTCAACAGTCCCAGTTTGAGCAGTTTTTCATGAAATATCCAAAAGTTTCAAAAACGCGCTTCCCAGCCCGAGAGAAAGCAGGTTTCGGCACACAGCGATGAAAGTTGAAAAACTGTGAGTTCCCGTGAATGAATCAAGTGGGAACTGCTTGAAAGTGATAAATCCATCATATTTAAGCTTCAACAGACCTAGTTTGAGCAGTTTTTCATGAAATATTGAAAAGTTTCAAAAACGCGCTTCCCAGCCCGAGAGAAAGCAGGTTTCGGCACAGAGCGATGAAAGTTGAAAAACTGTGAGTTCCCGTGAATGAATCAAGTGGGAACTGCTTGAAAGTGATAAATCCATCATATTTAAGCTTCAACAGTCCCAGTTTGAGCAGTTTTTCATGAAATATTGAAAAGTTTCAAAAACGCGCTTCCCAGCCCGAGAGAAAGCAGGTTTCGGCACACAGCGATGAAAGTTGAAAAACTGTGAGTTCCCGTGAATGAATCAAGTGGGAACTGCTTGAAAGTGATAAATCCATCATATTTAAGCTTCAACAGTCCCAGTTTGAGCAGTTTTTCATGAAATATCCAAAAGTTTCAAAAACGCGCTTCCCAGCCCGAGAGAAAGCAGGTTTCGGCACAGAGCGATGAAAGTTGAAAAACTGTGAGTTCCCGTGAATGAATCAAGTGGGAACTGCTTGAAAGTGATAAATCCATCATATTTAAGCTTCAACAGACCTAGTTTGAGCAGTTTTTCATGAAATATTGAAAAGTTTCAAAAACGCGCTTCCCAGCCCGAGAGAAAGCAGGTTTCGGCACACAGCGATGAAAGTTGAAAAACTGTGAGTTCCCGTGAATGAATCAAGTGGGAACTGCTTGAAAGTGATAAATCCATCATATTTAAGCTTCAACAGTCCCAGTTTGAGCAGTTTTTCATGAAATATCCAAAAGTTTCAAAAACGCGCTTCCCAGCCCGAGAGAAAGCAGGTTTCGGCACACAGCGATGAAAGTTGAAAAACTGTGAGTTCCCGTGAATGAATCAAGTGGGAACTGCTTGAAAGTGATAAATCCATCATATTTAAGCTTCAACAGTCCCAGTTTGAGCAGTTTTTCATGAAATATCCAAAAGTTTCAAAAACGCGCTTCCCAGCCCGAGAGAAAGCAGGTTTCGGCACACAGCGATGAAAGTTGAAAAACTGTGAGTTCCCGTGAATGAATCAAGTGGGAACTGCTTGAAAGTGATAAATCCATCATATTTAAGCTTCAACAGTCCCAGTTTGAGCAGTTTTTCATGAAATATCCAAAAGTTTCAAAAACGCGCTTCCCAGCCCGAGAGAAAGCAGATTTCGGCACAGAGCGATGAAAGTTGAAAAACTGTGAGTTCCCGTGAATGAATCAAGTGGGAACTGCTTGAAAGTGATAAATCCATCATATTTAAGCTTCAACAGTCCCAGTTTGAGCAGTTTTTCATGAAATATCCAAAAGTTTCAAAAACGCGCTTCCCAGCCCGAGAGAAAGCAGGTTTCGGCACACAGCGATGAAAGTTGAAAAACTGTGAGTTCCCGTGAATGAATCAAGTGGGAACTGCTTGAAAGTGATAAATCCATCATATTTAAGCTTCAACAGTCCCAGTTTGAGCAGTTTTTCATGAAATATCCAAAAGTTTCAAAAACGCGCTTCCCAGCCCGAGAGAAAGCAGGTTTCGGCACACAGCGATGAAAGTTGAAAAACTGTGAGTTCCCGTGAATGAATCAAGTGGGAACTGCTTGAAAGTGATAAATCCATCATATTTAAGCTTCAACAGTCCCAGTTTGAGCAGTTTTTCATGAAATATCCAAAAGTTTCAAAAACGCGCTTCCCAGCCCGAGAGAAAGCAGGTTTCGGCACAGAGCGATGAAAGTTGAAAAACTGTGAGTTCCCGTGAATGAATCAAGTGGGAACTGCTTGAAAGTGATAAATCCATCATATTTAAGCTTCAACAGACCTAGTTTGAGCAGTTTTTCATGAAATATTGAAAAGTTTCAAAAACGCGCTTCCCAGCCCGAGAGAAAGCAGGTTTCGGCACAGAGCGATGAAAGTTGAAAAACTGTGAGTTCCCGTGAATGAATCAAGTGGGAACTGCTTGAAAGTGATAAATCCATCATATTTAAGCTTCAACAGACCTAGTTTGAGCAGTTTTTCATGAAATATTGAAAAGTTTCAAAAACGCGCTTCCCAGCCCGAGAGAAAGCAGGTTTCGGCACAGAGCGATGAAAGTTGAAAAACTGTGAGTTCCCGTGAATGAATCAAGTGGGAACTGCTTGAAAGTGATAAATCCATCATATTTAAGCTTCAACAGTCCCAGTTTGAGCAGTTTTTCATGAAATATCCAAAAGTTTCAAAAACGCGCTTCCCAGCCCGAGAGAAAGCAGGTTTCGGCACACAGCGATGAAAGTTGAAAAACTGTGAGTTCCCGTGAATGAATCAAGTGGGAACTGCTTGAAAGTGATAAATCCATCATATTTAAGCTTCAACAGACCTAGTTTGAGCAGTTTTTCATGAAATATTGAAAAGTTTCAAAAACGCGCTTCCCAGCCCGAGAGAAAGCAGGTTTCGGCACACAGCGATGAAAGTTGAAAAACTGTGAGTTCCCGTGAATGAATCAAGTGGGAACTGCTTGAAAGTGATAAATCCATCATATTTAAGCTTCAACAGTCCCAGTTTGAGCAGTTTTTCATGAAATATCCAAAAGTTTCAAAAACGCGCTTCCCAGCCCGAGAGAAAGCAGGTTTCGGCACACAGCGATGAAAGTTGAAAAACTGTGAGTTCCCGTGAATGAATCAAGTGGGAACTGCTTGAAAGTGATAAATCCATCATATTTAAGCTTCAACAGTCCCAGTTTGAGCAGTTTTTCATGAAATATCCAAAAGTTTCAAAAACGCGCTTCCCAGCCCGAGAGAAAGCAGGTTTCGGCACACAGCGATGAAAGTTGAAAAACTGTGAGTTCCCGTGAATGAATCAAGTGGGAACTGCTTGAAAGTGATAAATCCATCATATTTAAGCTTCAACAGTCCCAGTTTGAGCAGTTTTTCATGAAATATCCAAAAGTTTCAAAAACGCGCTTCCCAGCCCGAGAGAAAGCAGGTTTCGGCACAGAGCGATGAAAGTTGAAAAACTGTGAGTTCCCGTGAATGAATCAAGTGGGAACTGCTTGAAAGTGATAAATCCATCATATTTAAGCTTCAACAGTCCCAGTTTGAGCAGTTTTTCATGAAATATCCAAAAGTTTCAAAAACGCGCTTCCCAGCCCGAGAGAAAGCAGGTTTCGGCACACAGCGATGAAAGTTGAAAAACTGTGAGTTCCCGTGAATGAATCAAGTGGGAACTGCTTAAAAGTGATAAATCCATCATATTTAAGCTTCAACAGTCCCAGTTTGAGCAGTTTTTCATGAAATATCCAAAAGTTTCAAAAACGCGCTTCCCAGCCCGAGAGAAAGCAGGTTTCGGCACACAGCGATGAAAGTTGAAAAACTGTGAGTTCCCGTGAATGAATCAAGTGGGAACTGCTTGAAAGTGATAAATCCATCATATTTAAGCTTCAACAGTCCCAGTTTGAGCAGTTTTTCATGAAATATCCAAAAGTTTCAAAAACGCGCTTCCCAGCCCGAGAGAAAGCAGGTTTCGGCACACAGCGATGAAAGTTGAAAAACTGTGAGTTCCCGTGAATGAATCAAGTGGGAACTGCTTGAAAGTGATAAATCCATCATATTTAAGCTTCAACAGTCCCAGTTTGAGCAGTTTTTCATGAAATATCCAAAAGTTTCAAAAACGCGCTTCCCAGCCCGAGAGAAAGCAGGTTTCGGCACACAGCGATGAAAGTTGAAAAACTGTGAGTTCCCGTGAATGAATCAAGTGGGAACTGCTTGAAAGTGATAAATCCATCATATTTAAGCTTCAACAGTCCCAGTTTGAGCAGTTTTTCATGAAATATCCAAAAGTTTCAAAAACGCGCTTCCCAGCCCGAGAGAAAGCAGGTTTCGGCACAGAGCGATGAAAGTTGAAAAACTGTGAGTTCCCGTGAATGAATCAAGTGGGAACTGCTTGAAAGTGATAAATCCATCATATTTAAGCTTCAACAGACCTAGTTTGAGCAGTTTTTCATGAAATATTGAAAAGTTTCAAAAACGCGCTTCCCAGCCCGAGAGAAAGCAGGTTTCGGCACAGAGCGATGAAAGTTGAAAAACTGTGAGTTCCCGTGAATGAATCAAGTGGGAACTGCTTGAAAGTGATAAATCCATCATATTTAAGCTTCAACAGTCCCAGTTTGAGCAGTTTTTCATGAAATATCCAAAAGTTTCAAAAACGCGCTTCCCAGCCCGAGAGAAAGCAGGTTTCGGCACACAGCGATGAAAGTTGAAAAACTGTGAGTTCCCGTGAATGAATCAAGTGGGAACTGCTTGAAAGTGATAAATCCATCATATTTAAGCTTCAACAGACCCAGTTTGAGCAGTTTTTCATGAAATATCCAAAAGTTTCAAAAACGCGCTTCCCAGCCCGAGAGAAAGCAGGTTTCGGCACACAGCGATGAAAGTTGAAAAACTGTGAGTTCCCGTGAATGAATCAAGTGGGAACTGCTTGAAAGTGATAAATCCATCATATTTAAGCTTCAACAGTCCCAGTTTGAGCAGTTTTTCATGAAATATCCAAAAGTTTCAAAAACGCGCTTCCCAGCCCGAGAGAAAGCAGGTTTCGGCACACAGCGATGAAAGTTGAAAAACTGTGAGTTCCCGTGAATGAATCAAGTGGGAACTGCTTGAAAGTGATAAATCCATCATATTTAAGCTTCAACAGTCCCTAGTTTGAGCAGTTTTTCATGAAATATCCAAAAGTTTCAAAAACGCGCTTCCCAGCCCGAGAGAAAGCAGGTTTCGGCACAGAGCGATGAAAGTTGAAAAACTGTGAGTTCCCGTGAATGAATCAAGTGGGAACTGCTTGAAAGTGATAAATCCATCATATTTAAGCTTCAACAGTCCCAGTTTGAGCAGTTTTTCATGAAATATCCAAAAGTTTCAAAAACGCGCTTCCCAGCCCGAGAGAAAGCAGGTTTCGGCACACAGCGATGAAAGTTGAAAAACTGTGAGTTCCCGTGAATGAATCAAGTGGGAACTGCTTGAAAGTGATAAATCCATCATATTTAAGCTTCAACAGTCCCAGTTTGAGCAGTTTTTCATGAAATATCCAAAAGTTTCAAAAACGCGCTTCCCAGCCCGAGAGAAAGCAGGTTTCGGCACAGAGCGATGAAAGTTGAAAAACTGTGAGTTCCCGTGAATGAATCAAGTGGGAACTGCTTGAAAGTGATAAATCCATCATATTTAAGCTTCAACAGTCCCAGTTTGAGCAGTTTTTCATGAAATATCCAAAAGTTTCAAAAACGCGCTTCCCAGCCCGAGAGAAAGCAGGTTTCGGCACACAGCGATGAAAGTTGAAAAACTGTGAGTTCCCGTGAATGAATCAAGTGGGAACTGCTTGAAAGTGATAAATCCATCATATTTAAGCTTCAACAGTCCCAGTTTGAGCAGTTTTTCATGAAATATCCAAAAGTTTCAAAAACGCGCTTCCCAGCCCGAGAGAAAGCAGGTTTCGGCACACAGCGATGAAAGTTGAAAAACTGTGAGTTCCCGTGAATGAATCAAGTGGGAACTGCTTGAAAGTGATAAATCCATCATATTTAAGCTTCAACAGTCCCAGTTTGAGCAGTTTTTCATGAAATATCCAAAAGTTTCAAAAACGCGCTTCCCAGCCCGAGAGAAAGCAGGTTTCGGCACACAGCGATGAAAGTTGAAAAACTGTGAGTTCCCGTGAATGAATCAAGTGGGAACTGCTTGAAAGTGATAAATCCATCATATTTAAGCTTCAACAGTCCCAGTTTGAGCAGTTTTTCATGAAATATCCAAAAGTTTCAAAAACGCGCTTCCCAGCCCGAGAGAAAGCAGGTTTCGGCACAGAGCGATGAAAGTTGAAAAACTGTGAGTTCCCGTGAATGAATCAAGTGGGAACTGCTTGAAAGTGATAAATCCATCATATTTAAGCTTCAACAGTCCCAGTTTGAGCAGTTTTTCATGAAATATCCAAAAGTTTCAAAAACGCGCTTCCCAGCCCGAGAGAAAGCAGGTTTCGGCACACAGCGATGAAAGTTGAAAAACTGTGAGTTCCCGTGAATGAATCAAGTGGGAACTGCTTGAAAGTGATAAATCCATCATATTTAAGCTTCAACAGTCCCAGTTTGAGCAGTTTTTCATGAAATATCCAAAAGTTTCAAAAACGCGCTTCCCAGCCCGAGAGAAAGCAGGTTTCGGCACACAGCGATGAAAGTTGAAAAACTGTGAGTTCCCGTGAATGAATCAAGTGGGAACTGCTTGAAAGTGATAAATCCATCATATTTAAGCTTCAACAGTCCCAGTTTGAGCAGTTTTTCATGAAATATCCAAAAGTTTCAAAAACGCGCTTCCCAGCCCGAGAGAAAGCAGGTTTCGGCACACAGCGATGAAAGTTGAAAAACTGTGAGTTCCCGTGAATGAATCAAGTGGGAACTGCTTGAAAGTGATAAATCCATCATATTTAAGCTTCAACAGTCCCAGTTTGAGCAGTTTTTCATGAAATATCCAAAAGTTTCAAAAACGCGCTTCCCAGCCCGAGAGAAAGCAGGTTTCGGCACAGAGCGATGAAAGTTGAAAAACTGTGAGTTCCCGTGAATGAATCAAGTGGGAACTGCTTGAAAGTGATAAATCCATCATATTTAAGCTTCAACAGACCTAGTTTGAGCAGTTTTTCATGAAATATTGAAAAGTTTCAAAAACGCGCTTCCCAGCCCGAGAGAAAGCAGGTTTCGGCACAGAGCGATGAAAGTTGAAAAACTGTGAGTTCCCGTGAATGAATCAAGTGGGAACTGCTTGAAAGTGATAAATCCATCATATTTAAGCTTCAACAGTCCCAGTTTGAGCAGTTTTTCATGAAATATCCAAAAGTTTCAAAAACGCGCTTCCCAGCCCGAGAGAAAGCAGGTTTCGGCACACAGCGATGAAAGTTGAAAAACTGTGAGTTCCCGTGAATGAATCAAGTGGGAACTGCTTGAAAGTGATAAATCCATCATATTTAAGCTTCAACAGTCCCAGTTTGAGCAGTTTTTCATGAAATATCCAAAAGTTTCAAAAACGCGCTTCCCAGCCCGAGAGAAAGCAGGTTTCGGCACACAGCGATGAAAGTTGAAAAACTGTGAGTTCCCGTGAATGAATCAAGTGGGAACTGCTTGAAAGTGATAAATCCATCATATTTAAGCTTCAACAGTCCCAGTTTGAGCAGTTTTTCATGAAATATCCAAAAGTTTCAAAAACGCGCTTCCCAGCCCGAGAGAAAGCAGGTTTCGGCACACAGCGATGAAAGTTGAAAAACTGTGAGTTCCCGTGAATGAATCAAGTGGGAACTGCTTGAAAGTGATAAATCCATCATATTTAAGCTTCAACAGTCCTAGTTTGAGCAGTTTTTCATGAAATATCCAAAAGTTTCAAAAACGCGCTTCCCAGCCCGAGAGAAAGCAGGTTTCGGCACAGAGCGATGAAAGTTGAAAAACTGTGAGTTCCCGTGAATGAATCAAGTGGGAACTGCTTGAAAGTGATAAATCCATCATATTTAAGCTTCAACAGTCCCAGTTTGAGCAGTTTTTCATGAAATATCCAAAAGTTTCAAAAACGCGCTTCCCAGCCCGAGAGAAAGCAGGTTTCGGCACACAGCGATGAAAGTTGAAAAACTGTGAGTTCCCGTGAATGAATCAAGTGGGAACTGCTTGAAAGTGATAAATCCATCATATTTAAGCTTCAACAGTCCCAGTTTGAGCAGTTTTTCATGAAATATCCAAAAGTTTCAAAAACGCGCTTCCCAGCCCGAGAGAAAGCAGGTTTCGGCACAGAGCGATGAAAGTTGAAAAACTGTGAGTTCCCGTGAATGAATCAAGTGGGAACTGCTTGAAAGTGATAAATCCATCATATTTAAGCTTCAACAGTCCCAGTTTGAGCAGTTTTTCATGAAATATCCAAAAGTTTCAAAAACGCGCTTCCCAGCCCGAGAGAAAGCAGGTTTCGGCACACAGCGATGAAAGTTGAAAAACTGTGAGTTCCCGTGAATGAATCAAGTGGGAACTGCTTGAAAGTGATAAATCCATCATATTTAAGCTTCAACAGTCCCAGTTTGAGCAGTTTTTCATGAAATATCCAAAAGTTTCAAAAACGCGCTTCCCAGCCCGAGAGAAAGCAGGTTTCGGCACACAGCGATGAAAGTTGAAAAACTGTGAGTTCCCGTGAATGAATCAAGTGGGAACTGCTTGAAAGTGATAAATCCATCATATTTAAGCTTCAACAGTCCCAGTTTGAGCAGTTTTTCATGAAATATCCAAAAGTTTCAAAAACGCGCTTCCCAGCCCGAGAGAAAGCAGGTTTCGGCACAGAGCGATGAAAGTTGAAAAACTGTGAGTTCCCGTGAATGAATCAAGTGGGAACTGCTTGAAAGTGATAAATCCATCATATTTAAGCTTCAACAGTCCCTAGTTTGAGCAGTTTTTCATGAAATATCCAAAAGTTTCAAAAACGCGCTTCCCAGCCCGAGAGAAAGCAGGTTTCGGCACAGAGCGATGAAAGTTGAAAAACTGTGAGTTCCCGTGAATGAATCAAGTGGGAACTGCTTGAAAGTGATAAATCCATCATATTTAAGCTTCAACAGTCCCAGTTTGAGCAGTTTTTCATGAAATATCCAAAAGTTTCAAAAACGCGCTTCCCAGCCCGAGAGAAAGCAGGTTTCGGCACACAGCGATGAAAGTTGAAAAACTGTGAGTTCCCGTGAATGAATCAAGTGGGAACTGCTTGAAAGTGATAAATCCATCATATTTAAGCTTCAACAGACCTAGTTTGAGCAGTTTTTCATGAAATATTGAAAAGTTTCAAAAACGCGCTTCCCAGCCCGAGAGAAAGCAGGTTTCGGCACAGAGCGATGAAAGTTGAAAAACTGTGAGTTCCCGTGAATGAATCAAGTGGGAACTGCTTGAAAGTGATAAATCCATCATATTTAAGCTTCAACAGTCCCTAGTTTGAGCAGTTTTTCATGAAATATTGCAAAAGTTTCAAAAACGCGCTTCCCAGCCCGAGAGAAAGCAGGTTTCGGCACACAGCGATGAAAGTTGAAAAACTGTGAGTTCCCGTGAATGAATCAAGTGGGAACTGCTTGAAAGTGATAAATCCATCATATTTAAGCTTCAACAGTCCTAGTTTGAGCAGTTTTTCATGAAATATCCAAAAGTTTCAAAAACGCGCTTCCCAGCCCGAGAGAAAGCAGGTTTCGGCACAGAGCGATGAAAGTTGAAAAACTGTGAGTTCCCGTGAATGAATCAAGTGGGAACTGCTTGAAAGTGATAAATCCATCATATTTAAGCTTCAACAGACCTAGTTTGAGCAGTTTTTCATGAAATATTGAAAAGTTTCAAAAACGCGCTTCCCAGCCCGAGAGAAAGCAGGTTTCGGCACACAGCGATGAAAGTTGAAAAACTGTGAGTTCCCGTGAATGAATCAAGTGGGAACTGCTTGAAAGTGATAAATCCATCATATTTAAGCTTCAACAGTCCCAGTTTGAGCAGTTTTTCATGAAATATCCAAAAGTTTCAAAAACGCGCTTCCCAGCCCGAGAGAAAGCAGGTTTCGGCACACAGCGATGAAAGTTGAAAAACTGTGAGTTCCCGTGAATGAATCAAGTGGGAACTGCTTGAAAGTGATAAATCCATCATATTTAAGCTTCAACAGACCCAGTTTGAGCAGTTTTTCATGAAATATCCAAAAGTTTCAAAAACGCGCTTCCCAGCCCGAGAGAAAGCAGGTTTCGGCACACAGCGATGAAAGTTGAAAAACTGTGAGTTCCCGTGAATGAATCAAGTGGGAACTGCTTGAAAGTGATAAATCCATCATATTTAAGCTTCAACAGTCCCAGTTTGAGCAGTTTTTCATGAAATATCCAAAAGTTTCAAAAACGCGCTTCCCAGCCCGAGAGAAAGCAGGTTTCGGCACAGAGCGATGAAAGTTGAAAAACTGTGAGTTCCCGTGAATGAATCAAGTGGGAACTGCTTGAAAGTGATAAATCCATCATATTTAAGCTTCAACAGTCCCAGTTTGAGCAGTTTTTCATGAAATATCCAAAAGTTTCAAAAACGCGCTTCCCAGCCCGAGAGAAAGCAGGTTTCGGCACACAGCGATGAAAGTTGAAAAACTGTGAGTTCCCGTGAATGAATCAAGTGGGAACTGCTTGAAAGTGATAAATCCATCATATTTAAGCTTCAACAGTCCCAGTTTGAGCAGTTTTTCATGAAATATCCAAAAGTTTCAAAAACGCGCTTCCCAGCCCGAGAGAAAGCAGGTTTCGGCACACAGCGATGAAAGTTGAAAAACTGTGAGTTCCCGTGAATGAATCAAGTGGGAACTGCTTGAAAGTGATAAATCCATCATATTTAAGCTTCAACAGTCCCAGTTTGAGCAGTTTTTCATGAAATATCCAAAAGTTTCAAAAACGCGCTTCCCAGCCCGAGAGAAAGCAGGTTTCGGCACAGAGCGATGAAAGTTGAAAAACTGTGAGTTCCCGTGAATGAATCAAGTGGGAACTGCTTGAAAGTGATAAATCCATCATATTTAAGCTTCAACAGTACCTAGTTTGAGCAGTTTTTCATGAAATATTGAAAAGTTTCAAAAACGCGCTTCCCAGCCCGAGAGAAAGCAGGTTTCGGCACAGAGCGATGAAAGTTGAAAAACTGTGAGTTCCCGTGAATGAATCAAGTGGGAACTGCTTGAAAGTGATAAATCCATCATATTTAAGCTTCAACAGACCTAGTTTGAGCAGTTTTTCATGAAATATCCAAAAGTTTCAAAAACGCGCTTCCCAGCCCGAGAGAAAGCAGGTTTCGGCACAGAGCGATGAAAGTTGAAAAACTGTGAGTTCCCGTGAATGAATCAAGTGGGAACTGCTTGAAAGTGATAAATCCATCATATTTAAGCTTCAACAGTCCCAGTTTGAGCAGTTTTTCATGAAATATCCAAAAGTTTCAAAAACGCGCTTCCCAGCCCGAGAGAAAGCAGGTTTCGGCACACAGCGATGAAAGTTGAAAAACTGTGAGTTCCCGTGAATGAATCAAGTGGGAACTGCTTGAAAGTGATAAATCCATCATATTTAAGCTTCAACAGACCTAGTTTGAGCAGTTTTTCATGAAATATTGAAAAGTTTCAAAAACGCGCTTCCCAGCCCGAGAGAAAGCAGGTTTCGGCACACAGCGATGAAAGTTGAAAAACTGTGAGTTCCCGTGAATGAATCAAGTGGGAACTGCTTGAAAGTGATAAATCCATCATATTTAAGCTTCAACAGTCCCAGTTTGAGCAGTTTTTCATGAAATATCCAAAAGTTTCAAAAACGCGCTTCCCAGCCCGAGAGAAAGCAGGTTTCGGCACACAGCGATGAAAGTTGAAAAACTGTGAGTTCCCGTGAATGAATCAAGTGGGAACTGCTTGAAAGTGATAAATCCATCATATTTAAGCTTCAACAGTCCCAGTTTGAGCAGTTTTTCATGAAATATCCAAAAGTTTCAAAAACGCGCTTCCCAGCCCGAGAGAAAGCAGGTTTCGGCACACAGCGATGAAAGTTGAAAAACTGTGAGTTCCCGTGAATGAATCAAGTGGGAACTGCTTGAAAGTGATAAATCCATCATATTTAAGCTTCAACAGTCCCAGTTTGAGCAGTTTTTCATGAAATATCCAAAAGTTTCAAAAACGCGCTTCCCAGCCCGAGAGAAAGCAGGTTTCGGCACAGAGCGATGAAAGTTGAAAAACTGTGAGTTCCCGTGAATGAATCAAGTGGGAACTGCTTGAAAGTGATAAATCCATCATATTTAAGCTTCAACAGTCCCAGTTTGAGCAGTTTTTCATGAAATATCCAAAAGTTTCAAAAACGCGCTTCCCAGCCCGAGAGAAAGCAGGTTTCGGCACACAGCGATGAAAGTTGAAAAACTGTGAGTTCCCGTGAATGAATCAAGTGGGAACTGCTTGAAAGTGATAAATCCATCATATTTAAGCTTCAACAGTCCCAGTTTGAGCAGTTTTTCATGAAATATCCAAAAGTTTCAAAAACGCGCTTCCCAGCCCGAGAGAAAGCAGGTTTCGGCACACAGCGATGAAAGTTGAAAAACTGTGAGTTCCCGTGAATGAATCAAGTGGGAACTGCTTGAAAGTGATAAATCCATCATATTTAAGCTTCAACAGTCCCAGTTTGAGCAGTTTTTCATGAAATATCCAAAAATTTCAAAAACGCGCTTCCCAGCCCGAGAGAAAGCAGGTTTCGGCACACAGCGATGAAAGTTGAAAAACTGTGAGTTCCCGTGAATGAATCAAGTGGGAACTGCTTGAAAGTGATAAATCCATCATATTTAAGCTTCAACAGTCCCAGTTTGAGCAGTTTTTCATGAAATATCCAAAAGTTTCAAAAACGCGCTTCCCAGCCCGAGAGAAAGCAGGTTTCGGCACACAGCGATGAAAGTTGAAAAACTGTGAGTTCCCGTGAATGAATCAAGTGGGAACTGCTTGAAAGTGATAAATCCATCATATTTAAGCTTCAACAGTCCCAGTTTGAGCAGTTTTTCATGAAATATCCAAAAGTTTCAAAAACGCGCTTCCCAGCCCGAGAGAAAGCAGGTTTCGGCACAGAGCGATGAAAGTTGAAAAACTGTGAGTTCCCGTGAATGAATCAAGTGGGAACTGCTTGAAAGTGATAAATCCATCATATTTAAGCTTCAACAGTACCTAGTTTGAGCAGTTTTTCATGAAATATTGCAAAAGTTTCAAAAACGCGCTTCCCAGCCCGAGAGAAAGCAGGTTTCGGCACAGAGCGATGAAAGTTGAAAAACTGTGAGTTCCCGTGAATGAATCAAGTGGGAACTGCTTGAAAGTGATAAATCCATCATATTTAAGCTTCAACAGTCCCAGTTTGAGCAGTTTTTCATGAAATATCCAAAAGTTTCAAAAACGCGCTTCCCAGCCCGAGAGAAAGCAGGTTTCGGCACACAGCGATGAAAGTTGAAAAACTGTGAGTTCCCGTGAATGAATCAAGTGGGAACTGCTTGAAAGTGATAAATCCATCATATTTAAGCTTCAACAGTCCCAGTTTGAGCAGTTTTTCATGAAATATCCAAAAATTTCAAAAACGCGCTTCCCAGCCCGAGAGAAAGCAGGTTTCGGCACACAGCGATGAAAGTTGAAAAACTGTGAGTTCCCGTGAATGAATCAAGTGGGAACTGCTTGAAAGTGATAAATCCATCATATTTAAGCTTCAACAGTCCCAGTTTGAGCAGTTTTTCATGAAATATCCAAAAGTTTCAAAAACGCGCTTCCCAGCCCGAGAGAAAGCAGGTTTCGGCACACAGCGATGAAAGTTGAAAAACTGTGAGTTCCCGTGAATGAATCAAGTGGGAACTGCTTGAAAGTGATAAATCCATCATATTAAGCTTCAACAGTCCCAGTTTGAGCAGTTTTTCATGAAATATCCAAAAGTTTCAAAAACGCGCTTCCCAGCCCGAGAGAAAGCAGGTTTCGGCACACAGCGATGAAAGTTGAAAAACTGTGAGTTCCCGTGAATGAATCAAGTGGGAACTGCTTGAAAGTGATAAATCCATCATATTTAAGCTTCAACAGTCCCAGTTTGAGCAGTTTTTCATGAAATATCCAAAAGTTTCAAAAACGCGCTTCCCAGCCCGAGAGAAAGCAGGTTTCGGCACACAGCGATGAAAGTTGAAAAACTGTGAGTTCCCGTGAATGAATCAAGTGGGAACTGCTTGAAAGTGATAAATCCATCATATTTAAGCTTCAACAGTCCTAGTTTGAGCAGTTTTTCATGAAATATCCAAAAGTTTCAAAAACGCGCTTCCCAGCCCGAGAGAAAGCAGGTTTCGGCACAGAGCGATGAAAGTTGAAAAACTGTGAGTTCCCGTGAATGAATCAAGTGGGAACTGCTTGAAAGTGATAAATCCATCATATTTAAGCTTCAACAGTCCCAGTTTGAGCAGTTTTTCATGAAATATCCAAAAGTTTCAAAAACGCGCTTCCCAGCCCGAGAGAAAGCAGGTTTCGGCACACAGCGATGAAAGTTGAAAAACTGTGAGTTCCCGTGAATGAATCAAGTGGGAACTGCTTGAAAGTGATAAATCCATCATATTTAAGCTTCAACAGTCCCAGTTTGAGCAGTTTTTCATGAAATATCCAAAAGTTTCAAAAACGCGCTTCCCAGCCCGAGAGAAAGCAGGTTTCGGCACACAGCGATGAAAGTTGAAAAACTGTGAGTTCCCGTGAATGAATCAAGTGGGAAA
>NW_021941333.1:0-39559 GCF_902148845.1 Salarias fasciatus
TTTCCCTGCAGTTTGTGACGCACTGAGCTGAAGGATGGCTGTCCATGAGTGTGTGTTCAATCTAATTACACACACACACACACACACACACACACACACACACACACACTCCTACAGATTGATGCCCCCCCACGGTGACTGTCCTGCAGCTGCAGCGACAGTAACATGTAATCTAATGAGGGTAATCAGATTACTGCTGTGTGAACCACAACGTCAAGACAAAGGAGCTGGAACAGAAAACCAACCGGTCTGAGGACTGCAGCCGGTCCAGCAGGACGTCTCCAGACTGGACTCTGTAAAGCAGGTGTGATGTGATTGGTCCAGCCCGTCACGTGACCGCATCACGTGGACAGAGGGGGCGCTGTGATTGGGCGATTTTTGAAAACTTTAACTGGTAAAATCAAATCGGCAGACGGCTGATGTGAAAACCAGAGTCTGGTGGAGCAGCAGGTGGAGAACCAGAGATGGAGACCAGGACCTGGTCTGGACCCGGGACTCCATGTTTATCTGCTCTCTGAAAACCGGCATTTTGAACCGTTCCAGTGAGACCAGAGCTCTTTCTGAAACCAGCTCCATCGCCCCCTGCTGGGCGAGACCAGAGAACCAATCCGAGACCAGAGAACCAATCCGAGACCAGAGAACCAATCCGAGACCAGAGAACCAATCCGAGACCAGAGAACCAATCCGAGACCAGAGAACCAATCCGAGACCAGAGAACCAATCCGAGACCAGAGAACCAATCAGAGACCAGAGAACCAATCACAGACCAGAGGACCAATGTAAAGCATACAAAAAACCAGCAGTTGGCACTGCAGACATCACACTGTCCACATAGTCCGGCAGAGAGAGGGAGGAGCCAGGAGCCGGTTAGCAGGTGGGAGAGGATGTGGTGGAGAAGCTGAAGGGCTGCTGTGGCTGCTCTGGATGCTGTGGATGCTGTGGATGCTGTGGATGCTGTGGATGCTCTGGATGCTGTGGATGCTGTGGATGCTCTGGATGCTGTGGATGCTGTGGATGCTCTGGATGCTCTGGATGCTCTGGATGCTCTGGATGCTGTGGATGCTCTGGATGCTGTGGATGCTGTGGATGCTCTGAATGCTCTGGATGCTGTGGATGCTCTGGATGCTGTGGATGCTGTGGATGCTGTGGATGCTCTGGATGCTCTGGATGCTCTGGATGCTGTGGATGCTCTGGATGCTGTGGATGCTGTGGATGCTCTGGATGCTCTGGATGCTCTGGATGCTGTGGATGCTCTGGATGCTGTGGATGCTGTGGCTGCTCTGAATGCTCTGGATGCTGTGGATGCTGTGGATGCTGTGGATGCTGTGGATGCTGTGGATGCTCTGGATGCTGTGGATGCTGTGGATGCTCTGGATGCTGTGGATGCTGTGGATGCTCTGGATGCTCTGGATGCTCTGGATGCTCTGGATGCTCTGGATGCTGTGGATGCTCTGGATGCTGTGGATGCTGTGGATGCTCTGAATGCTCTGGATGCTGTGGATGCTCTGGATGCTGTGGATGCTGTGGATGCTGTGGATGCTGTGGATGCTCTGGATGCTCTGGATGCTGTGGATGCTCTGGATGCTGTGGATGCTGTGGATGCTCTGGATGCTCTGGATGCTCTGGATGCTGTGGATGCTGTGGATGCTGTGGATGCTGTGGATGCTGTGGATGCTCTGGATGCTGTGGATGCTGTGGATGCTGTGGATGCTGTGGATGCTGTGGATGCTCTGGATGCTGTGGATGCTGTGGATGCTGTGGATGCTCTCGATGCTCTGGATGCTGTGGATGCTCTGGATGCTGTGGATGCTGTGGATGCTGTGGATGCTGTGGATGCTGTGGATACTGTGGATGCTGTGGATGCTCTGGATGCTGTGGATGCTCTGAATGCTCTCGATGCTCTGGATGCTCTGGATGCTGTGGATGCTCTGAATGCTCTCGATGCTGTGGATGCGGGGAGCCGCCCGGAGGAAGCCGCTGACACAGTCACCCACCGTATCGCCTTCTGCGAGGAAACGATCGTCCCTACAGAGACTGTAAAGGTATTTTCTAACAACAAGCCCTGGAAAAAACCCTCAATGAAAAGAAAACAGCATCCAGCCCAGGAAATAGAATCAAGTCCAAATTAATCCAAAACAGACTGAGTAGAGAAATAAAAGCGGCCAAAGGGGCATATAAGGAGAGGGGAAGGAGATGGCAGGGACGCCTGGCGTCAGAACTCCAGCTGGCCTTCCCACAAACTCAGCTTCATTAAACACAGGAACGAGGGGCCCGGCCGGCATGCGGACCACCGCAATCAGTTTCACTGCAGGTTTGACCGGTGCGACTGCACACAGGACAGGAAGGAGCTGATCGCTGAGCTCGCCCCGATGACCTGCAGCACCGACGACCTGGAGCTGCAGCGGGCCGAGGTACAGCTCATCATAACCAGGACGAAACCAAACCAAGCAGCGGGACCTGACCAGACCTGTGGCAGGCTGCTGAGGTCCGCCTGTAGTCAGCTGGCTGCTGTTTTCTGCTGTCTCTTTACCCGCTCCCTCTCTGAACACACAACCCGTCTCTCTGGAAACCCTCCACTACCTGTCCAGTACCCAGAAAGAGCAACCCCACCTGCAATCATGACTTTGGGCCAGTAGCACCAACATCTCTGGGGATGAAAGGCTTCCCGAGGCTTCTTCTCTCCCAGCTCCGACACGGAGTCCGGATCCATGCTGACCCCCTTCAGTTTGCTTATGAGCACCACCGGGGTGTGGAGGACGCAGTCCTGACTGCCCACCGCCAGGAGCCCAAGTTCTCCATCGGACTGCTGTCTGGCGAGTTCTCAAGCGCCTTCGGCCCTGCGCTGCCTCCTCTGATGAGCAGTAAGCTACTCAAGACGGACGTCACCCCACATCTGGTACTCTGGACCCTTTCCTTCCTGACTGACAGACAACAGAGGGTGAGGGTTAAAGGTCACCTCAGCTCACCCGGGACCGTTTCCACCGGAGCCCCACCAGGATCTGTCCTCTCACCCGTCCTGTCCACCCTGCACACCGGCCACTGCAGAAGCACCGACCGGACACAACATCGACCAAACATTCTGCGACACTGTGATCGTGGACACACCGACACACCAGGACGCCTTCACAGAGCGGTGCAGGCGGAACTGTCTGGAGAAATGGTGGTCGACCTGCGGAAACCCCCCCATCACCCCCCTCTGCCAGTCAACAGCCAGGCGGCAGAGAGGGTGGAGTCATTCAAACACCTCGGGACAGTAATCGATCAGAGGCTCACCTTCCATCTGAACAGTGAAACCCTCCTCTCCGGTTCCATCCGGTCCATCCGGCCCGCTCCGCAGAATGCTAACACCGAGCAGTGGAGCGATTCACTCACCTGCATTCACAACCGGAGGGTTGAACTGAAAGGTACACACACAGCCTCTGATCGCACACACACACACACTGCAGCCACGACAACCTGCTGCCCTCAGGGAGAGACCAGATCACTGACACTCAGGCCTGAGCGAGCCAGGTCCAGGTTCATCCCCACATCATCCGGCTCATGAACGGCTGAGCGTAATCTGCACTCTGTCATTCTGCAGTCTGCACGTCTGGAACAGGCTCAAGAAAAACCTGTTCTGTCGAAGTTTGTATGAGTTCATGATGAGAGCTTGTTTTTATCGATACTGCTGTATTTTAATCGACTTTTTATTTATTCATTCATTCATTTTAATTAGTTGTCCTTCATCGGTACTTATTTATTTACTCACCCATTCATTCATTGACCATGATATTTTCTGTTGTGCTGGCACATCAGCTGATGGTGGATTGTGGGTATTCGTGTGCATGGGGGCTGACTGTTTTGAATGCGTGTTGTTTTGTACACGCCCTGATGCGCCGCACAAATGAAGCTCCGCACGGATAAATAAAGTTCTTTGAATTGTATTGAATTAATTTGAGACCAGAGAACCAATCAGAGAGCAGACAACCAATCAGAGAGCAGACAACCAATCAGAGAGCAGACGTTCTGTCTTGTTCTGGAGGACAGAGCAGTGAGTCAGGGGCCGGATGTGTTTCCTCTCTGGGTTGGTGGTTTGATTCCCAGGTGGGTCCGTGGTGGGTTCCCACAGCTGGTTCTCATGAGCGTCAGCATGCTGGGGTCCTGAGAGCGTGTGTCCTGCTCCGGTTCCCAGGGAGACCTGGAGCCCTCACCCAGACTCCCCATTGGCTGCCTGACCTCCGACCCGCGCTGTGGGGAGACGTGCCTGCATGGCGGCCATCTTGGATGGGGGCTCAGAGAAGATGAAATGTGTGTGTGTGTGTGTGTGTGTGTGTGTGTGTGTGTGTGTGTGTGTGTGTGTGTGTGTGTGTGTCCCTTCCGGGTCTGGTGTTTATCAGGAATCAGGAATCACTTCATGCTGAAACTTATCGTTGCTCCAGGTGCTGTGCAGCCTGGTCCCCACCCAAGATGGCCGCCAGCAGGCCGGGCGCTCCACAGCAGGTCGCTCTCCCTGCTGCTCTCTGATTGGTCCACACAGCCTGACCCCGCCTCCTCCTGGACACAGGACTACGGTTCTCACCTGGAAAGATTCGGTTCCACATCTTGTGGGTCAGTGTGTCCCCTCTGGGCCTCGGTACCGGCCCGGGGCCCGGTCTCTGCTGGCTCAGGGTCTCATTCAGGGCCTGGGAGAACATCATGAGTCCGTCGTAGAACCCTCCGGCAATCATGTTGTACTGACAAAAACACAGGGTTCAGACCACAGGGCGGTTCCATCAGAACCAGAACCAGGACCGGAACCGAGACCGGGACGGACAGGATCAGTACCACGGAGTCTGTGATGGTGAAGTTGAACATCTTCTTGGCGTTCCTCTTCAGGTCCTCGGTGAACTGCAGGTACTGCGGCGTGGGGGGCTGGTAGTACGTCAGGACCTTCACGCTCTGCGGAGAACCAGACCAGAGGGTCAGGGGGGAGCCGGGACCAGACCAGAGGGGTCAGGGGGGAGCCGGGACCAGACCAGAGGGTCAGGGGGGAACCGGGACCAGACCAGAGGGGTCAGGGGGGAGCCGGGACCAGACCAGAGGGGTCAGGGGGGAACTGGGATCAGAGGGTCAAGGGGGAACCAGAACCAGAGGGGTCAGGGGAGAACCGGGACCACGGCGGGACGGAGCTGTGGGAAAGCCGCCGTCCTAATCCGGGACGTGGTCTGGGGTTTGGCTCTGAACCTGGGAGGCGGAGCAGAGAACCCAGAACCCCGGACTCACTCTGAAGGCCAGGCGGGCTGCACGGTCCTCCGAGTCCCCCCGGAACCAGGGCCGGACGGGACCCCGGTCCTCCAGACCGTCTGCAAACAGGTTGATGAAGAAGAAGACGTAGTCCTTCAGGTCCACACCGTCCCTCCAAAACTGGACCAGGAGAGTCCGGAAGACATCCCTGGAACAGCAGGCGTAGACCACTGAAGAAGAAGAGCAGGAGCGTCAGCAAGACCCCCTCAGACCAGGTCCTCTAGACCAGGTCCCCTGAGGACCAGGTCTGGGGGGGGCTCTCAGGGGGGGCTGGTCGGTGCTGTCTTGACTATAAGTTTCTGACCATCTCGGCCAAAAGCCTCTTTCTGTCACCAGGCTGCGGCTGCGGCGCCACGGCGCGCAGTTTTCATTATAATGCAGGCGACTGGTTTGATCAAACGCCGCCTGGTCACATGATCTGGTCACATGATCTGGTCACATGATCTGGTCACATGACCAGACAGCCGCTGCGCTCGCAGCTAAGCTACTCGCCTCAAACAGATCGTCAAAAAAATGTGGGCGTCGTGGCGCCGCAGCCGCAGCCTGGTGACAGAAAGAGGCTTTTGGCCGAGTTGGTCAGAAACTTATGGTCAAGACAGACCCGACCAGCCCCCCCCGAGAACCCCCCTGCCCCCCGAGAGCCCCCCTGCCCTGCCCCCCGCCCCCTGAGAGCCCCCCTGCCCTGCCCCCCGAGAGCCCCCCTGCCCCCCGAGAGCCCCCCTGCCCTGCCCCCCGCCCCCTGAGAGCCCCCTTGCCCTGTCCCGTCCCCCACCCCCCCGAGAGCCCCCCCCGAGAGCCCCCCTGCCCTGTCCCCCGAGAGCCCCCCCGAGAGCCCCCCTGCCCTGTCCCCCGAGAGCCCCCTGAGAGCCCCCCTGCCCTGTCCCCAGCCCCCCCCGAGAGCCCCCCTGCCCTGTCCCCAGCCCCCCCCGAGAGCCCCCCTGCCCTGTCCCCAGCCCCCACCGAGAGCCCCCCTGCCCTGCCCCCCGCCCCCCGAGAGCCCCCCTGCCCTGTCCCCCGCCCCCCGAGAGTCCCCCGGCCCTGTCCCCAGCCCCCCACCGAGAGTCCCCCTGCCCTGTCCCCCCGCCCCCCGAGAGTCCCCCGGCCCTGTCCCCCGCCCCCCGAGAGTCCCCCGGCCCTGTCCCCAGCCCCCACCGAGAGCCCCCCTGCCCTGTCCCCCGCCCCCCGAGAGCCCCCCTGCCCTGTCCCCCGCCCCCCGAGAGTCCCCCGGCCCTGTCCCCAGCCCCCCCCGAGAGCCCCCCTGCCCTGTCCCCCGCCCCCCGAGAGTCCCCCGGCCCTGTCCCCCGCCCCCCGAGAGTCCCCCGGCCCTGTCCCCCGCCCCCCCGAGAGCCCCCTTGCCCTGTCCCCCGAGAGCCCCCCTGCCCCCCGAGAGCCCCCCTGCCCTGCCCCCCGCCCCCTGAGAGCCCCCTTGCCCTGTCCCGTCCCCCACCCCCCCGAGAGCCCCCCCCGAGAGCCCCCCTGCCCTGTCCCCCGAGAGCCCCCCCGAGAGCCCCCCTGCCCTGTCCCCCGAGAGCCCCCCCGAGAGCCCCCCTGCCCTGTCCCCCGAGAGCCCCCCGAGAGCCCCCCTGCCCTGTCCCCAGCCCCCCCCGAGAGCCCCCCTGCCCTGTCCCCAGCCCCCCCCGAGAGCCCCCCTGCCCTGTCCCCAGCCCCCACCGAGAGCCCCCCTGCCCTGTCCCCCGCCCCCCGAGAGCCCCCCGGCCCTGTCCCCCGCCCCCCGAGAGTCCCCCGGCCCTGTCCCCAGCCCCCACCGAGAGCCCCCCTGCCCTGTCCCCCGCCCCCCGAGAGTCCCCCGGCCCTGTCCCCCGCCCCCCGAGAGTCCCCCGGCCCTGTCCCCAGCCCCCACCGAGAGCCCCCCTGCCCTGTCCCCCCGCCCCCCGAGAGCCCCCCTGCCCTGTCCCCCCGCCCCCCGAGAGTCCCCCGGCCCTGTCCCCAGCCCCCCCCGAGAGCCCCCCTGCCCTGTCCCCCGCCCCCCGAGAGTCCCCCGGCCCTGTCCCCCGCCCCCCGAGAGTCCCCCGGCCCTGTCCCCCGCCCCCCCGAGAGCCCCCCCCGAGAGCCCCCCTGCCCTGTCCCCCACCCCCCCGAGAGCCCCCCCGAGAGCCCCCCTGCCCCGTCCCCCACCCCCCGAGAGCCCCCCCGAGAGCCCCCCTGCCCTGTCCCCCGAGAGCCCCCCGAGAGCCCCCCTGCCCTGTCCCCCGAGAGCCCCCCCGAGAGCCCCCCCCGAGAACCCCCCTGCCCTGTCCCCCGCCCCCCGAGAGTCCCCCTGCCCTGTCCCCCGCCCCCCGAGAGTCACCCGGCCCTGTCCCCAGCCCCCCGCGAGAAGCCCCCCTGCCCTGTCCCCCCCCGCCCCCCCAGAGCCCCCCTGCCCTGTCCCCCGCCCCCCGAGAGTCCCCCGGCCCTGTCCCCAGCCCCCCACCGAGAGCCCCCCTGCCCTGTCCCCCCGCCCCCCGAGAGCCCCCTGCCCTGTCCCCCGCCCCCCGAGAGTCCCCCGGCCCTGTCCCCCCGCCCCCCGAGAGTCCCCCGGCCCTGTCCCCAGCCCCCCCCGAGAGCCCCCCTGCCCTGTCCCCCCCGCCCCCCGAGAGTCCCCCGGCCCTGTCCCCCGCCCCCCGAGAGTCCCCCGGCCCTGTCCCCCGCCCCCCCGAGAGCCCCCTTGCCCTGTCCCCCGAGAGCCCCCCTGCCCCGTCCCCCACCCCCCCGAGAGCCCCCCCCGAGAACCCCCCTGCCCTGTCCCCCCGCCCCCCGAGAGTCCCCCGGCCCTGTCCCCAGCCCCCCGCGAGAGCCCCCCTGCCCTGTCCCCCGCCCCCCGAGAGTCCCCCTGCCCTGTCCCCCGCCCCCCGAGAGTCCCCCGGCCCTGTCCCCAGCCCCCCGCGAGAGCCCCCCTGCCCTGTCCCCCGCCCCCCGAGAGTCCCCCCCCTGGGTGCCGACCTGACTGTATCCCTCCAGACCAGGTCCTCCTGCTGATCATCACTGTAGGGCCAGTTTCAGTAAATCCCTCACACACACACTCAGACAACACACACACACTCACACTCACACACTCACACTCACACTCACACTCACACTCAGACAACACACACACACTCACACACACACACTCACACTCACACTCACACTCAGACAACACACACTCACACACTCGCAGCTTTTTCTACTCAGGTTTTCAAACCAAATGTGGGAAAATTCCAGAAGCTCCAGCTCATGAAGAAACAACCACTGTCCACTGTCCACTGTCCACACTGTCCACACTGTCCACACTGTCCACTGTCCACACTGTCCACTGTCCACTGTCCACTGTCCACTGTCCACACTGTCCACTGTCCACTCTGTCCACACTGTCCACACTGTCCACTGTCCACTGTCCACACTGTCCACTGTCCACTGTCCACACTGTCCACACTGTCCACTGTCCACACTGTCCACTGTCCACTGTCCACTGTCCACACTGTCCACTGTCCACACTGTCCACACTGTCCACTGTCCACTGTCCACTGTCCACTGTCCACACTGTCCACTGTCCACACTGTCCACTGTCCACTCTGTCCACACTGTCCACTGTCCACTGTCCACTGTCCACACTGTCCACTGTCCACTGTCCAGAGTCCAGACAGGACTTGTTAGGACTGGCGGATTGGAGGAGACCCCTCGCTGGAGGACAGGGGACGGTGGGGGACAGTGGGGGACAGACAGGGGGGCCAGACAGAGCGCCGACCTCGGCCGTTGTCCCGGATGTCCTGGACCAGGGCCCGGTAGTCCACGTCGTGCAGCTGGTGGTGGTAGGTGGAGACGTTCCGGTCCAGCAGGACGTTGTAGAGACCCTCGGCGGCGAAGAAGCAGGGCCCGTCGTCCCCGGTGTCCCGGGTGTAGAGGAGGACGGCGCGGTGCCGCCAGCCGAAGGCGTCCTGGACCCGCGCCGCGAACTGGCCCAGCTTCTTGTGGGTGGGGCCGGTGTTGGTGACGGTGCCGTGCTCCCAGAAGCCCCAGGCCTGGGCGCCGGCCGTCACCATGGGGACGTCCCAGTGGGCGGTGAAGCGCGCCACGTGCGAGGACGAGTAGGTGCAGCCGGGCCCGAGGAAGACCCAGGGCTCGTGGTCCATGTGCAGGTCCACCGCCGCCAGCGGCGCCATGGAGTGCGAGCAGAGCCCGTCGCGGTCCTCGGAGTTCCTGTAGACCAGCCGCAGGCTCAGGCCCGGCAGCAGCCAGGGGTCCGAGTTGATCCGGTCCAGCGCCGCCTGCAGCGCCGGGCCCACGCGAGGCCACGCCCACGCATAGCTCGTGTTCGTCTGCGGCAAGATGGCCGCCACGATGACCTCCTGGACTCCGTCTGTGGCGTTGCCGGGCAACAGGGAGGACGCTGCTGGTTGGATGAGGAGAAGAAGGAGCTGGAGGGAGGGGCGTGGCCAAGACAGCATGGCAACGAGCCTGTCAGACAAACTGCAGGGAGAAATATACACACACTTCAGTAAACTACAGGCGAAAACAACCCTGTCAGACGAAATACAGGGAAAAATAAAGACACACGTCAGGCAAACTATGGATGAAAACAAACAGCCTGTCAGACAAATGCAGGGAAAATTAAAACACATATCAGACAAACTACAGGCGAAAACAAACAGCCTGTCAGACAAATGCAGGGAAAATTAAAACACATATCAGACAAACTACAGGCGAAAACAAACAGCCTGTCAGACAAATGCAGGGAAAATTAAAACACATATCAGACAAACTACAGGCGAAAACAAACAGCCTGTCAGACAAATGCAGGGAAAATTAAAACAAATGTCAGATAAACTACAGGCGAAAACAATCAAGCCTGTCAGACCTACTGGAGGGGAAAAAAAACATCAAACAACAGGTGAAAACAAACTCCAGAAAAAACCAAAACACGGCAGAGAAACTTCCGGTGGAAACAAACAGCCTGCCAGGTGAAGCTGAGGGGAAACGACGTCCTGAGGAAGAGCAGCTCCCTGTCAGGTCACCATGACGACGGAGCCCTGATGAGGCCGTCTGGCTGTCGCGGCTGTTCTCAGGGTGACTTTCAGCAGGAAAAGTGCTCAAACAAAGTGGTGGAGGGAGCGGAGGCCGAGCTGGCTGCTGTGTTGTTGTTGTTTACCTGGGCTCAGGTGTGTTCTGCTGCCAAACCGGTTCCGGTTCGTTTTCAAGTCTTCGACACGGAGAAAAAAGAAAATAAAAAGTCAGAAAACGCTCCGGTTTCCGTTTCTTCACCGCGTCGGCTCGCTTTGAACTTAGAACCGTGTAGTCCGGTACTTGTGCTGGTCCGCGGGCCACGGCTTGGCTCCTACCTGTGGACTCCTTCAGGCTGTCCTCGTGCACGAACAAGAAAACGGCGGCGGCTCGCGCGTTTCCGCCTCACGTCCCGGTCATGTCCCGGCTTCCCGACGAGCACGCGCCCACACGCTGACGGAGCATGGGCGCGCGTGCGTGGCTTTGCTGAGGGGACGCCCACTCGCCAGGACGAGGTGCGCGTGCGGCGGTGAATTAGCGCGCGTACACCCCTCCCCGGCCCCGCCCCCTCCTCTGCACGCTGAGGGACTCGAACTGAGGGACTATGAGTGTGCGCGGCGCCGCTCCCTCACCGCGAGGCCAGCTGAGGGCAGGCTGGGCACCGTGTGGTGGTCCGGGGGGGTCGTGGGGGGTCCAGGGGGGATTCGGGGGGGTCGTGGGGCGGGGGGGGGGCGGGGGGTTGGGCTCGTCTGAAACCTTTCTGGGGCCTCTTCTTGCCCCAGCCTGTGATGTTGGTGCCCCCTGGTGGCCGCGGGCGCGCGCCACAGAGGTGGATTGTGGGTAAGGAGTTCCTCCTGGATCGACACCTTCCTTATCGCCCCAACGTGCACGCGCACACGCGATGGTCATTTCCAGGAAGGGGTGCACTGAGGAGGGAGAGTGTGTGTTTAAGTGACTTCCTGGCCCACAGGGTGTATCCTGTTAAAACACACACACACACACACACACACACACACACACACACACACACACACACAAAGCTTTCCTCCCACTCTCTCCTGTTAATGAAAACTTTAAATCCTGCTTCCAGCCGGTTCCAGCTGAGCTGCTCTACAAGAGGCGGCAGGCAAACTACTCAACTACAACAGGTACAACAGGTGAACTACTGAACTGCGACACGCGACTGCTAAACTACAACAGGTGAACTACTGAACTACGTCAGGTGAATTGCTGAACTGTGAGACGAACTACTAAACTACATCAGGTGAACGACTGAGCTACGACAGGCAATCTACTGAACTACAACAGATGAACTACAACAGATGAACTACAACAGGTGAAGTACGACAGTCAAACTACTGAACTACAACAGGTGCACTGCTGAACTGTGACAGGCAAACTACTAAACTACAACAGGTGAAGTAGAGAACTACGACAGGTGAAGTACAACAGGTGAAGTACGACAGTCAAACTACTGAACTACAACAGGTGAACTACTAAAGTACAACTGTGAACTACTCAATTACAACAGGTGAACTACTAAACTCCGACAGGTGAACTACTAAAAAACAGGCAATCTACTGAACTATGACAGGTGAACTACTGAACTAAAACAGATGAACTACGACAGGTGAAGTACGACAGTCAAACTACTGAACTACGACTGGTGAACTACTGAACTGCGTCAGGCGAACTACTGAACTACAACAGGTGAATGACTGAACTTCGACAGGTGAAGTACGACAGGTGAACCACTGAAATGCGATAGGTGAAATACTGAACTATGACAGGTGAACTACTGAAGTAAGACAGGTGAGCTACGACTGGTGAACTACTTAACTGCGTCAGGCGAACTGCTGATCTGCGACAGGAGAACGACTGAACTGCGACAGGCAAACTACAACAGGTGAAGTACTGAACTACAACAGGTGAATTACTGAACTACGACATGCGAACAACTGAACTACAACAGATGAACTACGACAGGTGAAGTATGACGTTAAACTACTGAACTACGACAGGTGAACTACTGAACTACGACATGCGAACAACTGAACTACAACAGATGAACTACGACAGGTGAAGTATGACGTTAAACTACTGAACTACGACAGGTGAACTACTGAACTACGACATGCGAACTACTGAACTACAACAGATGACCTACTGAACTACGACAGGTGAACTACTAAACTACAACAGATGACCTACGACAGGTGAAGTATGACGTTAAACTACTGAACTACGACAGGTGAACTACTGAACTACAACAGATGACCTACGACAGGTGAAGTATGACGTTAAACTACTGAACTACGACAGGTGAACTACTGAACTACAACAGATGACCTACTAAACTACAACAGATGACCTACTGAACTACAACAGATGACCTACTGAACTACGACAGGTGAACTACTGAACTACAACGGATGACCTACTGAACTACGACAGGTGAACTACAACAGATGACCTACTGAACTACGACAGGTGAACTACTGAACTACGACAGGTGAACTACTGAACTACGACAGATGACCTACTGAACTACGACAGGTGAACTACTAAACTACGACAGCTGAACTACTGAACTGCGACAGGTGAACTACTAAACTACAACAGATGACCTACTGAACTACGACAGGTGAACTACTAAACTACAACAGATGACCTACTGAACTACGACAGGTGAACTACTGAACTACAACAGGTGAACTACTAAACTACGACAGGTGAACTACTGAACTACGACAGGTGAACTACTGAACTACAACAGATGACCTACTGAACTACGACAGGTGAACTACTAAACTACAACAGATGACCTACTGAACTACGACAGGTGAACTACTGAACTACAACAGGTGAACTACTAAACTACGACAGGTGAACTACTGAACTACGACAGGTGAACTACTGAACTACGACAGGTGAACTACTAAACTACGACAGGTGAACTACTAAACTACAATAGATGACCTACTGAACTACGACAGTTGAACTACTGAACTACGACAGGTGAACTACTAAACTACAACAGATGACCTACTGAACTACGACAGGTGAACTACTGAACTACAACAGGTGAACTACTAAACTACGACAGGTGAACTACTGAACTACGACTGGTGAACTACTGAACTACGACAGGTGACCTACTGAACTACAACAGATGACCTACTGAACTACGACAGGTGAACTACTGAACTACGACAGGTGAACTACTAAACTACAACAGATGACCTACTGAACTACGACAGGTGAACTACTAAACTACGACAGGTGAACTACTGAACTACGACAGCTGAACTACTGAACTACGACAGGTGAACTACTGAACTACGACAGGTGAACTACTAAACTACGACAGGTGAACTACTAAACTACAATAGATGAACTACTGAACTACGACAGGTGAACTACTGAACTACAACAGGTGAACTACTAAACTACGACAGGTGAACTACTGAACTACGACTGGTGAACTACTGAACTACGACAGGTGACCTACTGAACTACAACAGATGACCTACTGAACTACGACAGGTGAACTACTGAACTACGACAGGTGAACTACTAAACTACAACAGATGACCTACTGAACTACGACAGGTGAACTACTAAACTACGACAGGTGAACTACTAAACTACAATAGATGAACTACTGAACTACGACAGGTGAACTACTAAACTACAACAGATGACCTACTGAACTACGACAGGTGAACTACTGAACTACAACAGGTGAACTACTAAACTACGACAGGTGAACTACTAAACTACAATAGATGAACTACTGAACTACGACAGGTGAACTACTAAACTACAACAGATGACCTACTGAACTACGACAGGTGAACTACTGAACTACAACAGGTGAACTACTAAACTACGACAGGTGAACTACTGAACTACGACGGGTGAACTACTGAACTACGACAGGTGAACTACTGAACTACAACAGATGACCTACTGAACTACGACAGGTGAACTACTAAACTACAACAGATGACCTACTAAACTACGACAGGTGAACTACTGAACTACGACGGGCGAACTACTGAACTACGACAGGCAAACTACTGAACTACGACAGGTGAACTACTAAACTACGACAGGTGAACTACTGAACTACGACAGGTGAACTACTAAACTACAACAGATGACCTATTGAACTACGACAGGTGAACTACTGAACTACAACAGATGACCTACTTAACTACGACAGGTGAACTACTGAACTACAACAGATGACCTACTGAACTACAACAGGTGAACTACTAAACTACAACAGATGACCTACTGAACTACAACAGGTGAACTACTAAACTACAACAGATGACCTACTGGCGGTAGGGCCGTAGGACCGCTGTGGTTCAGTGGGGAGAGCAGTCGTCTTGCAATCGGGAGGTTGTTAGTTCGATTCCTGTCTCCCCCTGTCTGCATGTCGAAGTGTCCTTGGGCAAGACACTGAACCCCGAACTGCCCCCAGTGGATGGACTGAGCACCTTGCATGGCAGCCACCTCCACTGGTGTGTGAATGTGTGTGAGAATGGGTGAATGTGTTAATGCAGTGCAAAGCGCTTTGGGCTCTGTCAATGCAGTGTAAAAGCGCTAAAAAAGTGTAGACCATTTACCATTTACTGAACTACGACAGGTGAACTACTGAACTACAACAGGTGAACTACTAAACTACAACAGATGACCTACTGAACTACGACAGGTGAACTACTGAACTACAACAGATGACCTACTGAACTACGACAGGTGAACTACTAAACTACAACAGATGACCTACTGAACTACGACAGGTGAACTACTGAACTACGACAGGTGAACTACTAAACTACGACAGGTGAACTACTGAACTACAACAGGTGAACTACTGAACTACAACAGGTGAACTACTAAAGTACAACAGGTGAACTACTGAACTACGACAGGTGAACTACTAAAGTACAACAGGTGAACTACTGAACTACGACAGGTGAACTACTAAACTACGACAGGTGAACTACTGAACTACAACAGGTGAACTACTGAACTACGACAGGTGAACTACTGAACTACAACAGGTGAACTACTAAAGTACAACAGGTGAACTACTGAACTACGACAGGTGAACTACTAAAGTACAACAGGTGAACTACTGAACTATGACAGGTGAAGTAGGGCAGGTGACAAACGTTTTGAATGGTGTTAGTTATAAAACATCACAGTAAGGCAAACATGAAAACGAAGACAGAGAAGCGTTTTCATCCTTTTTTAAATTCTTTTTAATTTGATGGAATGAAACATTTCTGTTAGAATCCAGTCTGATCTGGCCTACAGAGAGCCCCTCCTCCCAGTGGGGAACATGAAGCTCACATCCCTTCCGTTGTTCTCTCTCTCACACACAGTTGATGTGTTGTGTTTCCGGCGTGAAGGCCTCACAGGAACAGTCGGAGTCATGTGACCAGCAGACCGTCACAGCTGCAGGAGTCCTGGATAGAAAGCGTCCGTCCTGTGCAGGCTGTGCTGGGCCCCGCCCCCCTCGGCCCCCCCGCCCCCCTCGGCCCCCGGGTGGACCTTGAGGTGTCCGTTGAGCGAGCGCTTGGCCTGGAAGCTCTTGCCGCACACGTGGCAGCGGTAGGGCTTCTCGCCGGTGTGGATCAGCATGTGTCTCTTCAGGTCCACATCCTGCATGAAGCCCTTGCCGCACACCTGGCACAGGTAGCGCCGCTCCTTGTTGTGGAAGCGCACGTGCGTGTCCAGCGTCTGCTTCTGCGTGAAGCCCTTCCCGCACAGGCTGCAGGAGAAGGCGCGCTCGCCGGTGTGGATCTTCAGGTGCGTCTTGAGGTTGCCACTTTGGTTGAAGGTCTTTCCGCAGAAGCTGCAGGCGTACGGCTTCTCGCCGGTGTGGATGCGCATGTGCATCTGCAGCGCCGACTGTCCGGGGAAGCTCTTCCCGCAGGTGTCGCAGGTGCCGCCGGCGTCCCGGTGGGAGCGCAGGTGAGCCGCCAGGCCGTCGGCGGACTCGTACCGGCATCCGCAGAGGCCGCAGCCGCGGTCCGGCTCGGGCAGGTGGGTCTCGGCGTGCTTCACCAGCAGGCTCCTGCGCTCGAAGGCGTCGCCGCACGCCTTGCAGCGGTACGACGGCGCCGGGCTGCGGAAGCGTCGCGGTCCGGGGCCGGGGCCGCCGTCCTGGCGGTGCGCGGCCATGTGGCGGCGCAGGCCGCTCTTCTTGCTGAACTGCTGCGTGCACACGCCGCAAGAGTGCACGGCCGCCGCCGCGTGCTCCTCCATGTGTCGCTGCAGCGACGTGGCGTGGCAGAAGGCGCGGCTGCACTCCGTGCACTTGAAGGGCTTCTCGGCGGCGTGCACGTGCAGGTGCGAGGCCAGGTTGCCCTTCTGACTGAAGGCCTTGCCGCAGACGTGGCAGCCGTGCGGCTTCTCGCCGGTGTGCAGGCGCTCGTGCAGCTCCCGCGCCAGGATGGAGTGGAAGGCCTTCCCGCAGAAGGAGCAGGTCTTGCTGTTCTCGCTGTGCGTCTGCAGGTGCAGCCTCAGCGCGTCCGCCGACTCCAGCCGCTCGCCGCAGTATCCACAGCGGCCGTCCGGGTCGGCGGCGCAGGCCCGCGTCACGTGTTGGAGCAGGAAGCCCCTCCCCTGCAGCGTGCGGCCGCACACCAGGCAGCTGTAGCTCTGCGGGGGCGCCGAGCGCCGCCGCCCGCTCCGGCCCCGCCTCTTCCTCCGCGGCGGTCTGACGGCACTCCTTCCCGTCGGGTTCGCGTCCGGCTCGCCGTCGCTGCTGGCCTCGGCCAGCGGCTGGTAGGACGGGGAGGGCGAGCGGGACGCCCCGCTGCCGACGGGCTCCAGGTCCTGACGGTGCGGGGAGGGCTCCAGGTTCGAGTCTGGAGCCTGGAACTCTGAGGAGGTGGAGGGAAAAGAGAAAAACGTTACAGCACAGCCAATCAGAGAACAGCACAGGGCTCAGGTGCTTCTTGATAGGATGAGACCTGAGATGCCTTCAGGGACCAGTGGGTGTGTCCGGCGTTCCACATCAGGCTGTGACCGGTGGTGAAGACGTGTCGCCCAGCTGCTTCTGCTGGGAGTCAAACTACAGAACTAAGGACACTGGAGAATTATTCCCTCAGCCGGGCCGGGAACACCGGCTGATGGCCGTCCGTCTGCTCACTGCTGTTGAGACGTGACCAGGTGTAGCCCCGCCCCCTCACTGACTGTGACTGTTTCAATCAGATATGAGCGCGTGCAGCAGCAGAAGTCACATGTCGATCAAACAACGATAAACTCTCAGTAACTCTGAGACTTCATTGTAAAGGCTGTGTGGGGCGTTCAGCACATCTGCTGCTGCTGCCAGGAACAACGGACGCTTCAGGCTTCCGGTCACCAGTTAACAGGGTCACAGCTTGATGCGGAACACCGGGGGTCAGGACTCAATGGTCTTTGAGGCTCTCGGGTCTGCTGACCGGCGCGTCCCGGCTGCGCCGAGCTGAGCGGGCGGGGACTGACCTGCTCTGCTCAGCAGCACTCGGGGCTGGAGCACGGCGTCCAGCAGCCTCCTCTGGCCCCGCAGCTCCCGCTCGGAGCGCTCCAGCCGCTCCTCGTACTCCGCCACGGTCTCCTCCAGCAGAGCGACGATCTCCTCCGCAGCCGCCGCCAGCCGCTCGGGGAGCAGCGCTCTCAGCGCCGGGAGCTCCGCCGCTTCTCCTCCTTCCTCCAGCCGCAGCAGGAGGTCTGCGGCGGCGGCGCCCATCCGCTCATGGACCGACGCCCGCAGCAGCTGCACGGCGCACATTCTGCGGCTTCTCCGCTCTCTGCAGCCCGGGACGGAGACGTAAACACTCCGACTTCCGGTCCGGAGGAGCCGTGGAGGAGCCGTGGAGCCCCCTGCTGGACGGGGGGAGGAACAGCTGGAGGAGAGGAGGAACAGCTGGAGGGGGGAGGAACAGCTGGAGGAGAGGAGGAACAGCTGGAGGAGAGGAGGAACAGCTGGAGGGGGTGGAGGAACAGCTGGAGGAGGGGGAGGAACAGCTGGAGGAGAGGAGGAACAGCTGGAGGGGGGGGAGGAACAGCTGGAGGGGGGGAGGAACAGCTGGAGGAGAGGAGGAACAGCTGGAGGAGGGGAGGAACAGCTGGAGGAGGGGAGGAACAGCTGGAGGAGAGGAGGAACAGCTGGAGGAGGGGGAGGAACAGCTGGAGGAGAGGAGGAACAGCTGGAGGGGGGGGGGAAAGCTGGAGGAGAGGAGGAACAGCTGGAAGAGGGGAGGAAACAGCTGGAGGAGAGGAGGAACAGCTGGAAGAGGGGAGGAACAGCTGGAGGAGAGGAGGAACAGCTGGAGGAGGGGGAGGAACAGCTGGAGGAGAGGAGGAACAGCTGGAGGAGGGAGGAACAGCTGGAGGGGGGAGGAACAGCTGGAGGAGGGGGAGGAACAGCTGGAGGAGGGGGGAGGAACAGCTGGAGAGGGAGGAACAGCTGGACGGGGGGAGGAACAGCTGGAGGAGGGAGGAAACAGCTGGAGGAGGGAGGAACAGCTGGAGGGGGGAGGAACAGCTGGAGGAGGGGGAGGAACAGCTGGAGCCCCCTGCTGGACGGGGGAGGAACAGCTGGAGGAGAGGAGGAACAGCTGGAGGAGAGGAGGAACAGCTGGACGGGGGAGGAACAGCTGGAGGAGGGGGAGGAACAGCTGGAGGAGGGGGAGGAACAGCTGGAGCCCCCTGCTGGACGGGGGGAGGAACAGCTGGAGGAGAGGAGGAACAGCTGGAGGGGGAAGGAACAGCTGGAGGGGGGGGGGAAGAGCTGGAGGAGGGGGAGGAACAGCTGGAGGGGGGGAGGAACAGCTGGAGGAGAGGAGGAACAGCTGGAGGAGAGGAGGAACAGCTGGAGGGGGAAGGAACAGCTGGAGGAGAGGAGGAACAGCTGGAGGGAGGGAGGAACAGCTGGAGGAGAGGAGGAACAGCTGGAGGAGAGGAGGAACAGCTGGAAGAGAAGAGGAACAGCTGGACGGGGGGGCAGCTGGAGCCCCCTGCTGGAGGGGGGAGGAACAGCTGGAAGGGGGGAGGAACAGCTGGAGGGGGGGGAGGAACAGCTGGAGCCCCCTGCTGGAGGGGGGAGGAACAGCTGGAAGGGGGGAGGAACAGCTGGAGGGGGGGGGAGGAACAGCTGGAGCCCCCGGCTGGACGGGGGGAGGAACAGCTGGAAGAGGGGAGGAACAGCTGGAGGAGAGGAGGAACAGCTGGAGGAGAGGAGGAACAGCTGGACGGGGGGGGCAGCTGGAGCCCCCTGCTGGAGGGGGGAGGAACAGCTGGAAGGGGGGAGGAACAGCTGGAGGGGGGGGAGGAACAGCTGGAGCCCCCTGCTGGACGGGGGGAGGAACAGCTGGAAGAGGGGAGGAACAGCTGGAGGAGAGGAGGAACAGCTGGAGGAGAGGAGGAACAGCTGGAGGGGGGAGGAACAGCTGGAGGAGAGGAGGAACAGCTGGAGGAGAGGAGGAACAGCTGGAGGAGGGGGAGGAACAGCTGGAGGAGAGGAGGAACAGCTGGATGGGGGGAGGAACAGCTGGAGGAGAGGAGGAACAGCTGGAGGAGAGGAGGAACAGTTGGACAGGGGGAGGAACAGCTGGAGGAGGGGGAGGAACAGTTGGAGGGGGGGAGGAACAGCTGGAGGAGAGGAGGAACAGCTGGAGGAGGGGAGGAACAGCTGGACGGGGGGAGGAACAGCTGGAGGAGAGGAGGAACAGCTGGAGGGGGGGGAGGAACAGCTGGAGGAGAGGAGGAACAGCTGGAGGAGGGGAGGAACAGCTGGAGGAGGGGAGGAACAGCTGGAGGAGAGGAGGAACAGTTGGACAGGGGGAGGAACAGCTGGAGGAGGGGGAGGAACAGTTGGAGGGGGGAGGAACAGCTGGAGGAGAGGAGGAACAGCTGGAGGGGGGAGGAACAGCTGGAGGAGAGGAGGAACAGCTGGAGGAGGGGAGGAACAGCTGGACGGGGGGAGGAACAGCTGGAGGAGAGGAGGAACAGCTGGAGGAGGGGAGGAACAGCTGGAGGAGAGGAGGAACAGTTGGACAGGGGGAGGAACAGCTGGAGGAGGGGGAGGAACAGTTGGAGGGGGGAGGAACAGCTGGAGGAGAGGAGGAACAGCTGGAGGGGGGAGGAACAACTGGAGGAGAGGAGGAACAGCTGGACGGGGGGAGGAACAGCTGGAGGAGGGGGAGGAACAGCTGGAGGAGAGAAGGAACAGCTGGAGGAGAGGAGGAACAGCTGGACGGGGGGAGGAACAGCTGGAGGAGAGGAGGAACAGCTGGACGGGGAAGGAACAGCTGGACGGGGGAAGGAACAGCTGGAGGAGAGGAGGAACAGCTGGAGGGGGGAGGAACAACTGGAGGAGAGGAGGAACAGCTGGAGGAGGGGGAGGAACAGCTGGAGGGGGGAGGAACAGCTGGAGGAGGGGGAGGAACAGCTGGAGGAGGGAGGAGCAGCTGTAGGAGGGGGAGGAACAGCTGGAGGAGAGGAGGAACAGCTGGAGGGGGAAGGAACAGCTGGGGGGGAACAGCTGGAGGGGGGAGGAACAGCTGGAGGAGAGGAGGAACAGCTGGAGGAGGGGGAGGAACAGCTGGAGGAGAGGAGGAACAGCTGGAGGAGAGGAGGAACAGCTGGAGGGGGAAGGAACAGCTGGAGGGGGGGAGGAACAGCTGGAGGGGGGAGGAACAGCTGGAGGAGAGGAGGAACAGCTGGAGGAGGGGGAGGAACAGCTGGAGGAGAGGAGGAACAGCTGGAGGAGAGGAGGAACCGCTGGAGGAGGGGGAGGAACAGCTGGACGGGGGGAGGAACAGCTGGAGGAGGGAGGAACAGCTGGAGGAGGGGGAGGAACAGCTCGAGGGGGGAGGAACAGCTGGAGGAGAGGAGGAACAGCTGGAGGAGAGGAGGAACAGCTGGAGGGGGGAGGAACAGCTGGAGGAGAGGAGGAACAGCTGGAGGAGAGGAGGAACAGCTGGAGGAGGGGAGGAACAGCTGGAGGAGAGGAGGAACAGCTGGAGGGGGAAGGAACAGCTGGAGGAGAGGAGGAACAGCTGGAGGAGAGGAGGAACAGCTGGAGGGGGGAGGAACAGCTGGAGCAGAGGAGGAACAGCTGGAGGAGAGGCGGAACAGTTGGAGGAGAGAAGGAACAGCTGGAGGGGGAAGGAACAGCTGGAGGGGGGGGAGGAACAGCTGGAGGAGGTTAGGAACAGCTGGAGGGGGGAGGAACAGCTGGAGGAGAGGAGGAACAGCTGGAGGAGGGGGAGGAACAGCTGGAGGAGAGGAGGAACAGCTGGAGCCCCCTGCTGGACAGGGGAAGGACCTGCTGGAGGAGAGGAGGAACAGCTGGAGGAGAGAGGAACAGCTGGAGGGGGGGAGGAACAGCTGGAGGAGGGGGAGGAACAGCTGGAGGAGAGGAGGAACAGCTGGAGCGGGGAGGAACAGCTGGAGGAGAGGAGGAACAGCTGGAGGAGGGGGAAGGAACAGCTGGAGGAGAGGAGGAACAGCTGGAGGAGGGGAGGAACAGCCGGAGGGGGGGAGGAACAGCTGGAGGGGGAAGGAACAGCTGAAGGAGAGGAGGAACAGCTGGAGGGGGGAGGAGGAACAGCTGCTCATCTGATATCTGAGTCGCTCCTGATTGGTGACCCTCTGGTGACCTCCTCCTCCTCTGCCTCACTGGAAGTTGAAGACATGGGCTGTGTCCGAATGTCCACTGTGTCCTCTACAGGACACTGCACAGTGAAGACATCTGTAGGACTGTCTGAATGTCCGGATAGCAACAAAGAAGGGCACTAGAAATTTCCCACAATGCATCTTGAAAAGTAGTGAACATGGATGGTCCCTAGGCAGCTCAATATTACCCATGGTGCATTGCAAATCTCTAGCAAAATGGTGGAAGAGCAGCAGTGCACCAGGAAGAATTTAGTGATATATCTTTATTTATTCTTCAATGATTAGAAAGACGAGAGGAAAAGAAAACGCAGAATAAGAGACATTAAAAATATATATATGTTAAAAAAGGTCTGGTTACCATGGTTACCATGGCTACCATAGTAGCGGCCGGGGGTCACTTGGTCAGCGCTGAGAGAAAAAGTTGGGAGCTTTTAGTACAAATTCCAATGGATTCAGGACTGTAAAGTCCACTATGTAGTCCAGCTCTATAGGGACTGAGGGGTCAGGGGACAGTGTGGACATTTGGACACAGCCATGGATTCAACATTTCGGCCATTTTGAAATTCATCAGCAGTGGTGAAACATGAGGAGCCTCAACTGCTGAGGACCACTTCCTGTCTCTGAAACCTGCTGAGGACCACTTCCTGTCTCCATTCCTTTCTGTCTCTCACTGATATTATTTGTCATTTGGAAAATAAAATGTTAGAGATTCATTTTCCTCCTCTTTGATCATGAAGAGGAGAAAAACTCTGTTTCCAATGTTTGTATTTTTAAACCAAACCTTTCTGTTTAAAACAGGAAATCCAAACCAAAACATTCACAGACCTCTTTATTTTTTCACTTTGAAACTGAAGAACGAATGATTGAGCTTTTTCAGTGACAATAATCAGTGTAGCCATGGAAACGAACCCCTCCTGTGGGCGTGGCCTCGGGCCGTCACTGCTCTGACGCTTTGATGTGCCGCTGCTGAGGAGCTGCTGAACGCCGACAAAACCAAACGATCACCTGAGACCCGAGCGAGGAGCGAACAACCAGTTTCTGACCACCGGGGGGCGCCGCTCTCCACCGGGGGGGGGGGGGGGGGGGGCACTCTCCACTGGGGGGGGGCGGGGGGGGGAGACTGCTCTCCGCCCCTCACAGCTGGATGAAGTCTGCATGTTCCTCCTGAGCTCTCTTCAGGCTGGGATCTGAGGCGGCGGCCCCCCCGGGGCGCTCGCCGGCGTGCACCTTCATGTGCGCGTCCACCGAGCGCTTCTCCTGGTAGCGCTTGCCGCAGACGGCGCAGCCGTACGGCTTCTCGCCGGTGTGCGTCAGCATGTGTCTCTTCAGGTCGATCTTCTGCACGAAGCCCTTGCGGCACAGCTGGCAGCCGAACGGCTTCTCCTTCTTGTGGAAGCGCTCGTGCGTCTCCAGCGACACCTTCTGGCGGAAGCGCTTCCCGCAGAGGCTGCAGATGAAGGGCTTCTCGCCGGTGTGGATCCTCATGTGGGAGTCCAGGTTGCCCACCTGCCGGAAGTCCTTGCGGCAGACGCGGCAGCTGTAGGGCTTCTCGCCGGTGTGGATCCTCTTGTGCACGTCCAGATGTTGGCTCATGGTGAACTTCTTGCCGCAGACGTCGCAGGAGTAGATGCGCGGCCTGCCGCCGGTGTGGCTCTTGATGTGCCTCTTCAGGACGGCGTTCTCCATGAAGGTCTTGCCGCAGAACTCGCAGATGAAGGGCCGCTCGCCGCCGTGCAGCCGCTCGTGGCGCTCCAGGGAGCCTTTGCGGGGAAAGTCTTTGCCGCAGTGGCTGCAGCTGAAGGGCTTGAGCCCGCCACCGCCGCCGTCTCCGTGAGTCTGGAGGTGGAGCCGCAGACCCTCGGGGGAGGGGCAGCGCTCGCCGCACACGCCGCACGCCGCCTCGTCCCGGTCCAGGTGCGTCTCCGCGTGCCGCGCCAAGTTCCCTGGGTCGTGGAAGGTGGCGCTGCAGACGAGGCAGCGGTGGGACGGGGCGGAGGCGGGGCCGGGGCGGCGGCGGCCCCCGGTACCGGGGGGCTGGGCGGCCCGGTGCTTCTGAGCGTGGCGTCTCAGCTCGCCGCTCTTGCTGAAGGTTTCCCCGCAGGCGTCGCAGCCGAAGGGCGGGTGTCCGTCGTGCATCTTGACGTGGCGCTCCAGCGAGCCGGCGTGGCCGAACGCCCGCCGGCAGACGCCGCAGCTGAAGGGCTTGTCCGCCGTGTGCGTGCGCATGTGCGTGGCCATGTTGCCCTTCTGGTTGAAGCCTTTGCCGCAGACGGCGCAGACGAAGGGCCGCTCGCCGGTGTGCAGCCGGCGGTGCGTCTGCCGCGCCCGGACGGACGGGAACTTCTTCCCGCAGACGTCGCAGGTGCGGCTGCGGTCGCGGTGACTCTGCAGGTGCAGCCGCAGAGCGCCGCCGGACTGCAGCCGCTCGCCACACACGCCACACACACACTGCGACTCCGGAAACACGTGCTTCTCCACGTGCTTCATCAGGAACCCTTCCCCGTCGAACGACTTGTGGCACACTCTGCAGCAGTGAGGCAGCGCCCCACGCTGCTCATCCTCCTGCAGGGGGGCCCCCGGGGGCCCGGGGGGGCCGGGGGGGCCGGGCCGGCGCTCCGGCTCACAGACCTCCTCCTGTGTGGACGAGGCACTGGGTGAAGACTCCTGACTGCAGAGGCCGATGGACAGACGGAGCCCTGCAGAGGACACAGGACAGTGAAACACAGACGCACACGCACACGCACACACACCACGTGCATGTTCCCGGGCTGTGGCGGGATTCTCGCACTCCGCCAGTTGCTGGAGCGCTTCCGGCTGTTCCCGGATCCGGGACTCACCTCCCTCCGGCTCCCGGCTCTCCTGCACCGCGGTGAGGATGAGCTCCACGGCGGAGGAGAGCCGCTCCGTCAGCAGCCTCCGGAGCTCCCGCAGCTCCGCCCCGCAGCGCTCCCGCAGCAGGCGGAGGACGTCCTGCACGGCGGCGGCCAGCTGGAGCTCCGCGGCGGCGAGCAGGCTGCGGCCGCCCGGCAGCTGCTCCTCCTGCTCCTCCTGCTCCTCCGACATGATCCGGATCAGCGAACAAAGGCCGCCATGTAAACAAAGCCGAGGCTTCCGGGTTCAGGCGGCTGCGACGTGACGTCAGCTAGCAGACGCTTCGCACGCCAGCATGACGTCATCACGCTCGTCTCTCCGCGGACTCCCTCATTTCTTCCTTTTTCAGCCATGGAACTGTTCTCCGTTCTCCGTTCTCTTTAGCCCCGTAAAACCACCTTTAACATTTGAATTGAGATGAAACTTTCCCAGCAGCCAGCTGTGAATTTCTACAACTTTATCAAACCTGAAAACAGCTTCTCTCACAGTAGAACACACGGAGCGGGTCGAGATGGAAGCTCCTGCTTCGGACCGGGTCCAGACCAGAACCGCTGGACCGGCGCTCCTGCAGTCCGGACCAGGTTGTTCTGAAGATGTGAAACTTTCACCAATGTCTGGACGAAAGCGGATGTCGGGACGCCCTGGTCTCAGCAGAACTCAGCGGAACCAGGAGGTTCTGCCTCCAGCCCGCCGGCGCCCTCTGGTCCTCTGAGCTGCTCTGGAACCAGTCAAGAAAACGACATTTCCAGAACAGCTCCAGATGCAGGAGCACCTCCTCCTGCTCCTGCTGCTCCTTTTTTTTTCCCCTTTATTGAAAAGATCAATGTACACATAAAGCAAGCATAAAACAATGTATACACATACATGAAGAAAGAAAGGAGGAAACAAAGATTACAGGAAAGAAAGGAAAGGGGTAAAATATGCCACATTAAACGCTAGAGGGGGGAGTCCTGCTCCTCCTCAGGGGTCTTCCTTCATTTCTTTATCACAGGTGTCTTTTTCCTGGAAAAGAAACTAGTCTTAACACTGTAAACCCTCTAATAATGACCTGTATTCCATTAAAAGCCGTCTCCTTTAATCACCGGGTGTGTCTTTGAAGAAAGCTCATAAAGCTTTTTTTTTGTCTTTTCTTTGTTTCTGTGAAGGACTACGTCGCTGTACTGACAGCACGTTGCTGCTTTTTGTAACTCTGATTACGGAGATAAACTTTAACCATCGTCTGAAAGCAACAATCAAGCAAGAGTCTGAAGGGTCTGGAGGGTCTGGAGGGTCTGGAGGGTCTGAAGGGTCTGGAGGGTCTGGAGGGTCTGGAGGGTCTGAAGGGTCTGGAGGGTCTGGAGGGTCTGGAGGGTCTGAAGGGTCTGAAGGGTCTGGAGGGTCTGGAGGGTCTGGAGGGTCTGAAGGGTCTGAAGGGTCTGAAGGGTCTGGAGGGTCTGGAGGGTCTGGAGGGTCTGAAGGGTCTGAAGGGTCTGGAGGGTCTGGAGGGTCTGTAGGGTCTGGAGGGTCTGGAGGGTCTGGAGGGTCTGAAGGGTCTGAAGGGTCTGGAGGGTCTGAAGGGTCTGAAGGGTCTGGAGGGTCTGGAGGGTCTGGAGGGTCTGAAGGGTCTGGAGGGTCTGGAGGGTCTGAAGGGTCTGAAGGGTCTGGAGGGTCTGGAGGGTCTGAAGGGTCTGGAGGGTCTGAAGGGTCTGGAGGGTCTGGAGGGTCTGGAGGGTCTGGAGGGTCTGAAGGGTCTGGAGGGTCTGGAGGGTCTGGAGGGTCTGAAGGGTCTGGAGGGTCTGGAGGGTCTGAAGGGTCTGGAGGGTCTGGAGGGTCTGGAGGGTCTGGAGGGTCTGAAGGGTCTGAAGGGTCTGGAGGGTCTGGAGGGTCTGAAGGGTCTGGAGGGTCTGGAGGGTCTGGAGGGTCTGGAGGGTCTGAAGGGTCTGGAGGGTCTGGAGGGTCTGGAGGGTCTGAAGGGTCTGGAGGGTCTGGAGGGTCTGAAGGGTCTGAAGGGTCTGGAGGGTCTGAAGGGTCTGAAGGGTCTGGAGGGTCTGGAGGGTCTGGAGGGTCTGAAGGGTCTGGAGGGTCTGGAGGGTCTGAAGGGTCTGGAGGGTCTGGAGGGTCTGAAGGGTCTGGAGGGTCTGAAGGGTCTGGAGGGTCTGAGGGGTCTTGGAGGGTCTGGAGGGGTCTGGAGGGTCTGGAGGGGTCTGAAGGGTCTGGAGGGTCTGGAGGGTCTGGAGGGTCTGGAGGGTCTGAAGGGTCTGAAGGGTCTGCGCTTGGTGAGTTTCTAACAGGAAAAGATGTTTTTTGCGTGTAGAGAAGCTAGAGCTAAAGAGCTAAAGCTAGTCAGCGTATTTGTTTGAAGCTCTGATTGGTTGAAGTAGCTGTCAGTCAAAGTCCACAGGGGGAGAGGCGGGATTCAGTGAAACTCCTCCTCCTCCTCCTCCTGCTCCTCCTCCTGCTCCTCCCTCCTCCTGCCTCCTCCTCCTGCCTCCCTCCTTCCTGCCTCCTCTTCATTCCTCCTCGCCTGCTTCCTCCTCCTGCCTCCTCGCTCCTCCTCCTCCTCCTCCACTCCTCCTCGCGCCTCCTCCTCCTCCTCCTCCTCCTCCTCCTCCTCCGCCTGCTCCTCCTCCTGCCTCCTCCTCCCTGCTCCTCCTCCTCCTCCTGCATCCTCCTCCTCCTTCCTCTCCGGCTCCTCTTCCTCCTCCTCCTGCTCCTCCTCCTCCTCCTCCTCCTCCTGCTCCTCCTCCTCCTGTCTCCTCCTCTCTGCTCTGCTCCGACCGGCTCCTCTCCTTCAGACGGAGCTCCTTCTGTCGCGCCTCCAGGATTTTCTCCCTCTTGGTCTCCCGCTCGAACATCTGGAACCGGACAGAATGAGGACAGAATGCAGTCTCTCTCTCAGTGTCTCAGTGTCTCTCTGTCCCCCGTCCCCCGTCCTCACCGCGGCCAGCAGGCTCCTCTCGTTCCTCTGGACCCGGGTCAGTCCTCCACTGAGCTGCAGGACGGCAGCGTCTCCCTGCTGGGACCCGCAGGCCAGCAGGCGTCCTCCGTCCTGGACCCGCAGGCTGTGGAGCGCTGCGTCGCACACCTGAGGACACAACGCGCATCAGGGGGCGGGGCCGGCGGCGGGGGGCGGGGCCGGCGGTGGGGGGCGGGGCCAGCACCTGGACGCTCAGCGTGGCCCGGCTCTGTTTGAACAGGATGTCCCAGACGTCCAGCGCGCCGTCCGTCCTCACCGAGAAGAAGACCGCTGGTCTGACCGGAGACCAGCAGGCGTCGGTCAGGTAGGACGGCTGGTACCTGGAACACACCCAGGAGAACCTGCAGAACCAGGACCGGGCCAACGGTGGGAGAACCAGGACCGGGCCAACGGTGGAGAACCAGGACCGGGCCAACGGTGGAGAACCAGGACCGGGCCAACGGTGGAGAACCAGGACCGGGCCAACGGTGGAGAACCAGGACCGGGCCAACGGTGGAGAACCTGCTGCAGTTGTTCCAACTCCGATACCAGGATCGGAAACTTTGCCAAAACTGCCGAAAATGCTGGCATCGGTATCGGCGAGTCCTGGAGTCCTGGAGTCCTGGAGTCCTGGAGTCCTGGAGCCCAGGCCCCGATCCGAGACCACATCGCTGATTAAAGTAGTCATCTATTTACTGGCTAGCTCCGTTAGCTCCGTTAGCTCCGACACATCTTCTTCTGTGATGCTTTACGGCAGCTTGCCACCATCTTTGGTTGTACTACCGCCACCTGCTGGCCGGTAGCTCTGACAGTTCTTTGGTGCCGCTGCTGCAGCTCGATATTTTTACCAATGAGGAAGAACGGATCACGTGACAAACGCTCAGCGCCGTTAAAGAAGCTGATTCTTTGTTTGCTGTGCAGCTTCGGCTCTGTAGAGTTTTGTTTTTTAATGTAACTTTACAGGTTGGTTTTGGACCAGAACATTTTGGAAAGGAATCTTTAAAGGGGTATCAGGTGTTTCTCAGCCCTTCAGTATCAGTCTGCAGCCGAAAGCAGCAGCTCTGCCCAGAGCTGGATGCTGAAAGCTGCAGGAGTCAAAAACAACTTAAAGGGGAACTATGCAAGATTAGCTTCAGCGCTCCCCCTGCTGGTCTCCTGTGAAAGTTCACTGTCGTAAACATTCTCCGCATCACCCCCCCCTCCCACCCCCGCCCCCTGCAGAGAGCGTCCCGCTCCAGTTTCCTCTTTTTCTGCTCATCAGACAAAGGTTCTCTCTGTCTTGTTGGTTCTGCCGTGGCGAGCCCCTCAGGGTGGCGTTGCTAACGCTAGCGAGGGTTTTACGTCTTTTTTTACCCCCACAGGGATTCTGAAAAACATTTATTGAGGTAAAAAAGGTGCATAGTTCTGCTTTAAGTCAAATGTTCCGCTGCATCAGGCTGCCTCAAGCACTGGAAATGGGTCCCTGTGTCTTTAAGAAGCTCCTCAGCTTAGAGACACGCCCCCTCAGAGTGGAGAGGGGCGGGGCAGCCAGCTGTGCAGGAGGAGCTGTGCAGACTACGTCAGAGTTGGGGTGGAGCTGTGCATTATGGGCGGAGCTGTGCAGCACTGAACCTTTCAGCCTCAACATGGCCGCCAGGGGAGGTTCAGGGATTCAGGCTCAGATCTGTTGGATGGTTCAGGAAACGACTCCAGGAGTCTTTTTAGCGGGGAAACGTATGGAGTGAAACTAATGCCAAAACCTCACCAACAAATGTGTTTTATTCACAGCCAGTGATTCACAGACAAACTCAGTGTGTTTTGCAAAAGCAAAATGTCGTTCACAACTAATGCACTTCGGTTTGTTCATCAAAAAAACGTTCCACAAAATAAAAAAATACATAACTGCACTTACATTAAAATATCTTTCAACATTCATTATTTTTTTCAGAGTACAAAAAACAATTGTGCAGGTTGGAGAAACAATTGGCTCCCCGCCGTCACGTGACTTTTGGCAGTAATTTTGCAGCTTCCTGATTCGCATCCGCAGGACTTAGGATTTATTCACAGCAGCCAGGGTGTAATTTGCAGGCCACAACAGGAGGTGGCGCTGTTGAGGCCGTTTAAGGCAGAGCACCCCCCACCATGGCCAGGACCACAGAGTCGGTCAGTCGCCCCAGTGCAACGCGCCCTGAGCAGCCAGCAGCTGAGTCTGTGGTCATTGTTGATGAAAGTAAATGATCTTCGTGGCTTCGTGTCATTTTGGTCGCTGCCGGAGCTAACCCGTGTAGCGGTGTCAGCAGTGTTAGCTGGCTGCTAGCGTTAGCCACGCTAGCTCGCACTCTCTCTTTCCTCCACTAACTTGAATTTATATGATAGTTGTCCTCACTCAGAGGAGACTGACTTTGAGAGCACACTGTAACTGACCTCATGGTAAAAGTCATAATGTTCGTGTGTGTTTTTCAGGAGAGCTGCTGATGAAGTGATGAAACTCATCCAGACTGAAGCTGTCGTTACATCTCCACACACGGAGGAGAAAGCTGCGGATAACAGAATCCGACAGAGACAAAGGAGACGGGAGGTCGTGACGGCAGTTACTGCAGCTGCTGCACCTGCAGCTCACACACCTGATGGCTATCAGGCTCCACAGCAGGACGACGCTGTGGAGAGTGAGCAGTGTGTCCGGTGTGAACGTATGAATGGTGACATTAAGTCCATGTGCTGACATGAACCGCTTGTTTTGTTTATCTTGATTATATGTGACCAACTTCTGTTTTTCTGTAAATAAAACTGATGGCTAACAGTCTTCCTCTGCTTCATGCTGATATTTATCCTGAACATTTCATCATGTCCAGGGGGGTACTGCACAGAAGTAGGATAAAAACATCCAGGATAAATGAAAATGCGCCGCTTGAGTCAGCCTCGTCGGTGTTTTCTCGGATTAATCGGTTGCACGTTTGCCGAGCCAGGATGAAAAGACGCGGCTTACTCCAGCCCGGTGAGGAGCATCAGGATCAGGGGCGTCACGCCGTTCTTCAGAAGACCACGACATCGATCACAGAATCACAGATTGAAAACGGAACAAGGACGAGCGTCTTCCTTCACCGGGACGAGCAGCAGTGTGGACTGTACCGCGGCTGTGGGGGGGCTCACCTAAAAAGGGGGGGCAGAGCGAGGACTTTACACAAAACACGTCCATTAATTTCACTCCATATATTCCAGCCTGTACGTCTGCTTCAAGTGACGTTTAAGGCACAGCGCCCCCACGCCTCAATGGTGAGGACAGGTACTGCATGCAGGCCGCAGCTTTATTAAAGGGGCTGTATCCTGCAAAATTCACTTTTTGTATGTTTTAACCTTGTTATATGGCTATGTACTCACCAAAAACACCCCCAAAGCATTTTTTCCTTCGTGCCTGTGTGTTTGAGCTTTCCTCCTTGTTGTGCTGCTCAGAGAGGCAGCCCCTCCCACCGTGAAAACGCTCTGTTTCCCACGCCCCCCCCTCCGGGTCTGAAGGGTCTGGAGGGTCTGGAGGGTCTGAAGGGTCTGAAGAGTCTGAAGGGTCTGAAGAGTCTGGAGGGTCTGAAGGGTCTGGAGGTGTCTGAAGGGTCTGAAGGGTCTGAAGGGTCTGGAGGGTCTGGAGGGTCTGAAGGGTCGGAGGGTCTGAAGGGTCTGAAGGGTCTGGAGGGTCTGAAGGGTCTGGAGGGTCTGGAGGGTCTGAAGGGTCTGAAGAGTCTGAAGGGTCTGAAGAGTCTGGAGGGTCTGAAGGGTCTGGAGGGTCTGAATGGTCTGAAGGGTCTGAAGGGTCGGAGGGTCTGAAGGGTCTGGAGGGTCTGAAGGGTCTGAAGGGTCTGGAGGGGGGTCTGGAGGGTCTGAAGGGTCTGGAAGGGTCTGAAGGGTCTGGAGGGTCCTGAAGGGTCTGGAGGGTCTGAAGGGTCTGGAGGGTCTGAAGGGTCTGGGAGGGTCTGAAGGGTTGGACGGGTCTGGAGGGTCTGAAGGGTCTGGAGGGTTCTGGAAGGGTCTGGAGGGTCTGGAGGGTTCTGGAGGGTCTGGAAGGGGTCTGAAGGGTCTGAAGGGTCTGTAAGGGTCTGGAGGGTCTGGAGGGTCTGGAGGGTCTGAAGGGTCTGAAGGGTCTGGAGGGTCTGGAGGGTCTGAAGGGTCTGGAGGGTCTGGAGGGTCTGCGCTGCTGAGTTTTCTAACAGGAAAAGATGTTTTTGCGTGTAGAGAAGCTAGAGCTAAGAGCTAAAGCTAGCTAGGTATTTGTTTTGAAGCTCTGATTGGTTGAAGTAGCTGTCAGTCAAAGTCCACAGGGGGAGAGGCGGGGACTTCAGTGAAACGGAGCGTTTTGTCTTCTGGGTTTCAGAATTAGCCTCAGAAAATCTTTTATTTCACAGAAAATGACTTTTCCTTAGCGCCAAAAATGAACTATTACCATGCTAATGCCATTTCCAGGGTTTGGGCGAGCTAAAGCAGGATACAGGTCCTTTAAAGTGAAACAGTGACGCTCAGATCATCCACTAAAAATGTCCTCATTCTGCATATGACCCATGATTATGATCATACAAAAATAATAATAAAATACAGGAAATACACGGGGAAACAGCATTTTGCCAATATTTAGGATATTTATTTAAGAAAATTTCAACTCTGTGTCCGTGTTCTCTAATTGAATCAGCTGTTCTCCTGCTGTGTTCTGTTTCATCCTCATCTGTCATGAAGAACAAACCTGTCGGCCAGAACAGAACCTGCAGCAGCTGAAAACCAGACATGAAAATACTCTGCAGTCTGGTCAGTTGCTTCAGTGTAACCCAAACAGCATTTATCAAATGAAGTGATGAATCTGTTTCTTCTGAGAATGAATTTGTCTGATTTTAGCCGTTAAAAGAGTGGAGTCAGAATGATGTGGGACCGTTCACCTCCTGAAGCTGGAGTCCTGAAACAGGACGATCTTCCTATTTTCAGGAGACAGTTCAGACAACATGATGCTGTCTGTTATACTGTGTCCATTTCAGTGGTGTGAGACATTTATTTTTCCTTTGTTTCTCATTTTACTCATTGTGTAGCTTCAGGGTTGTTTTATTTTATTTCTTCTTTATTTTTTACATCAGTGTGGTTTAGTACCAGTTTCTTTCAGGTTTTTTTTTTCCTTTGTCTTTACAATAATTATGAACCTTTTATTGTAGGACTTGTATTAATAAAGAAAAGATTCTGAAACGTCTGTGCTTGAAAGTTATGTTGGTCTTCATATAATCTGAGCAACAACATAATCCTAAAGTCAACCAGACCCTGCAGATGCAGCGACTACAGTAGTAAGGTTTGGCTGCAGGAGGATTAAATGATGTAATGTGTGGAAAAATCAAGGAAATGCTGTAAGCCACGCCCACTTCTCACATTGCTGACAGCAGTTTAGTCTGATCCTGGTCGTTAGCCTGCTGTAGGAGCAGCGAGCTGCAGAGGAATAGATCACCATGGTGACTGTCCGGGATCAACTTAGCCAGCTTTTGTGCAACCGACTTGAGGATAACTTCGTCCAGGATCAAGATCGCCACAGGATAACAACAGTTTGCCGGCTTAATCTCTTATCCTGGTTTTGTGCAATACCCCCCGAGGACAGGTAAACCTCCTCAGCTGTTCCTGCTCACATGGTGACAAAACAGCCTCTACTAGGGCTGCACGATTATGGCCAAAATGATAATCACGATTATTTTTGTCAATATTGTAATCACGATTATTCATCACGATTATTCATTACGTTATGTAAAACATACCTTTTTATTGCATTTTTTTTTTAAACAAACAAGTGTCAAATTGAAGATGTGCGTTCTTCAGCACTTCAGCCAAGTCTGGTGTGCATGCGCACATAATTGAAGATGTTTTAATTAGAATCTAAACAACTATTTAGAACCATGTCAATGTTGTGAACGATCCGCTTTCCCTTAGAAACGAACATATAGACGCGCCGACTGTGAGTTTTTACAAACGTTTGACCAGACCTCCGTTCTGAAAAGAGCCGGATTATGACTTTGGAACCTGAACGCCTCACAGCTGAGCGACCGTCACTTGCTGCATTCTAACCCCTGAGAGCAACACGATGATCAGTGAACAACAAGATGAAGATAAAACAACAAGAGAACAGTAAACAGCCACGCTAAACCCAGAAATGAAACCTACCAGAACAATGATTCCCTCTTTCTCTCCAAGCCGCCCGCTACGCCGCTCACATCCTGAACTGTCCGTCAATAACAGCTTTTCCCGTTCTGTCAGAGACGCTCAGCGTTTACATCTTCTTTCCACCGGTACAGAAGTTGAGATGCGTTCCATCGACTGATGTTTGAGCATGAAGGAATCGTTCAAAGCCAGCTAGTTCATCGGTGGCTAACAGCTAAGCTAACAGCTGACTGAGACACCGCAGTGGCGTCCATCAGCAGCTACTTTTACGGAGTGTCCCTGAAGGCAGCAGGAGCTACACGGCTCAGGTCGCCCCCTGGTGGTTGGCTGATTGTTGGATTAAAAAAGTGCTTGATTTGACACGCAGCAGAGCCCGTTTTTTCAATTTAAAATCGCGACGATCATCTAAATTTAATCGCAGCAGCCAAAATCGTGATCATGATCAAAATTCGATTAATTGTGCAGCCCTAGCCTCTACTGTAATGAGTTAATGAGACTCTGAAAATAAATACTGTAGCTCCGGAGCTGTTTATGAGACTTCTTTTTAATGGGAAATCCTCTGAGGGACTGAACCATTTACCCAGCAGTGAAGTCAGACCATTTCTTGTTTCAAAGTCTTTTCTGTTTTTTACCAACCTTCCTGTGTAGCAGCGACACTGTTCAAGTTACAGCTACAGTTCAAATAAGGTGCAGAAGTCTTTGTGCAAACAAATATCACTGCAACTATTTAAAGTAGGATTAGATTGTGCACAAACAAATATCACTGCAAATAAAATGAAGGAAAACAATGAGCACCTTGCAGTCCACCGGGTCCACACAACCAAGTCACAGAATGTTGCAGCCTCACAAAGATGTGAGTCTGTCTGGCTGTAGTGTTTCTGTGTCTGGCTGTAGTGTTTCTGTGTCTGGCTGTAGTGTTTCTGTGTCTGGCTGTAGTGTAGTGTTTGTGTGTCTGGCTGTAGTGTTTCTGTGTCTGGCTGTAGTGTTTGTGTGTCTGGCTGTAGTGTTTATGTGTCTGGCTGTAGTGTTTCTGTGTCTGGCTGTAGTGTTTGTGTGTCTGGCTGTAGTGTTTCTGTGTCTGGCTGTAGTGTTTGTGTGTCTGGCTGTAGTGTAGTGTTTGTGTGTCTGGCTGTAGTGGTTTGTGTGTCTGGCTGTAGTGTTTCTGTGTCTGGCTGTAGTGTTTGTGTGTCTGGCTGTAGTGTTTGTGTATCTGGCTGTAGTGTTTCTGTGTCTGGCTGTAGTGTTTCTGTGTCTGGCTGTAGTGTTTCTGTGTCTGGCTGTAGTGTTTCTGTGTCTGGCTGAAGTGTAGGTTTGTGTGTCTGGCTGTAGTGTTTTGTGTGGTCTGGCTGTAGTGTTTGTGTGTCTGGCTGTAGTGTTTCTGTGTCTGGCTGTAGTGTTTGTGTGTCTGGCTGTAGTGTTTCTGTGTCTGGCTGTAGTGTTTGTGTGTCTGGCTGTAGTGTAGTGTTTCTGTGTCTGGCTGTAGTGTTTCTCTGTCTGGCTGTAGTGTTTGTGTGTCTGGCTGTAGTGTTTCTGTGTCTGGCTGTAGTGTTTGTGTGTCTGGCTGTAGTGTTTCTGTGTCTGGCTGTAGTGTTTGTGTGTCTGGCTGTAGTGTTTGTGTGTCTGGCTGTAGTGTTTCTGTGTCTGGCTGTAGTGTTTCTGTGTCTGGCTGTAGTGTAGTGTTTGTGTGTCTGGCTGTAGTGTTTCTGTGTCTGGCTGTAGTGTTTGTGTGTCTGGCTGTAGTGTTGTGTGTCTGGCTGTAGTGTTTCTGTGTCTGGCTGTAGTGTTTGTGTGTCCTGGCTGTAGTGTTTCTGTGTCTGGCTGTAGTGTAGTGTTTGTGTGTCTGGCTGTAGTGTTTCTGTGTCTGGCTGTAGTGTTTGTGTGTCTGCTGTAGTGGTTGTGTGTCTGGCTGTAGTGTTTGTGTGTCTGGCTGTAGTGTTTCTGTGTCTGGCTGTAGTGTTTCTGTGTCTGGCTGTAGTGTTTCTGTGTCTGGCTGTAGTGTAGTGTTTCTGTGTCTGGCTGTAGTGTTTGTGTGTCTGGCTGTAGTGTTTCTGTGTCTGGCTGTAGTGTAGTGTTTCTGTGTCTGGCTGTAGTGTTTCTGTGTCTGGCTGTAGTGTTTTCTGTGTCTGGCTGTAGTGTAGTGTTTGTGTGTCTGGCTGTAGTGTTTGTGTGTCTGGCTGTAGTGTAGTGTTTGTGTGTCTGGCTGTAGTGTTTCTGTGTCTGGCTGTAGTGTTTCTGTGTCTGGCTGTAGTGTAGTGTTTGTGTGTCTGGCTGTAGTGTTTGTGTGTCTGGCTGTAGTGTTTTCTGTGTCTGGCTGTAGTGTAGTGTTTGTGTGTCTGGCTGTAGTGTAGTGTTTGTGTGTCTGGCTGTAGTGTTTGTGTGTCTGGCTGTAGTGTTTGTGTGTCTGGCTGTAGTGTTTCTGTGTCTGGCTGTAGTGTTTCTGTGTCTGGCTGTAGTGTAGTGTTTGTGTGTCTGGCTGTGGTGTTTGTGGTGTCTGGCTGTAGTGTTTGTGTGTCTGGCTGCAGTGTTATGTGTCTGGCTGTAGTGTTTGTGTGTCTGGCTGTAGTGTTTGTGTGTCTGGCTGTAGTGTTTCTGTGTCTGGCTGTAGTGTTTGTGTGTCTGGCTGTAGTGTAGTGTTTGTGTGTCTGGCTGTAGTGTTTGTGTGTCTGGCTGTAGTGTTTCTGTGTCTGGCTGTAGTGTTTGTGTGTCTGGCTGTAGTGTTTGTGTGTCTGGCTGTAGTGTTTGTGTGTCTGGCTGTAGTGTTTCTGTGTCTGGCTGTAGTGTTTCTGTGTCTGGCTGTAGTGTTTCTGTGTCTGGCTGTAGTGTAGTGTTTCTGTGTCTGGCTGTATTGTTTGTGTGTCTGGCTGTAGTGTTTCTGTGTCTGGCTGTAGTGTAGTGTTTCTGTGTCTGGCTGTAGTGGTTTGTGTGTCTGGCTGTAGTGTTTCTTTGTCTGGCTGTAGTGTAGTGTTTGTGTGTCTGGCTGTAGTGTTTGTGTGTCTGGCTGTAGTGTAGTGTTTGTGTGTCTGGCTGTAGTGGTTTGTGTGTCTGGCTGTAGTGTTTCTGTGTCTGGCGTAGTGTAGTGTTTGGTGTCTGGCTGTAGTGTAGTGTTTGTGTGTCTGGCTGTAGTGTTTGTGTGTCTGGCTGTAGTGTTTTGTGTGTCTGGCTGTAGTGTTTCTGTGTCTGGCTGTAGTGTTTTCTGTGTCTGGCTGTAGTGTAGTGTTTTGTGTGTCTGGCTGTAGTGTTTGTGTGTCTGGCTGTAGTGTTTGTGTGTCGGGCTGTAGGTTTTCTGTGTCTGGCTGTAGTGTTTGTGTGTCTGGCTGTAGTGTTTGTGTTGTCTTACTGCAGGTTTGTGTGTCTGGCTGTAGTGTTTGTGTGTCTGGCTGTAGTGTTTGTTGTGTCTGGCTGTAGTGTTTGTGTGTCTGGCTGTAGTGTTTCTGTGTCTGGCTGTAGTGTTTCTGTGTCTGGCTGTAGTGTAGTGTTTGTGTGTCTGGCTGTAGTGTTTTGTGTGTCTGGCTGTAGTGTTTGTGTGTCTGCTGTAGTGTTGTGTGTCTGGCTGTAGTGTAGTGTTTGTGTGTCTGGCTGTAGTGTTTGTGTGTCTGGCTGTAGTGTTTGTGGTCTGGCCTGTAGTGTTTCTGTGTCTGGCTGTAGTGGTTTCTGTGTCTGGCTGTAGTGTAGTGTTTCTGTGTCTGGCTGTAGTGTAGTGGTTTCTGTGTCTGGCTGTAGTGTTTCTGTGTCTGGCTGTAGTGTTTCTGTGTCTGGCTGTAGTGTTTGTGTGTCTGGCTGTAGTGTTTCTGTGTCTGGCTGTAGTGTAGTGTTTGGTGTGTCTGGCTGTAGTGTTCTGTGTCTGGCTGTAGTGTAGTGTTTGTGTGTCTGGCTGTAGTGTTTGTGTGTCTGGCTGTAGTGTTTGTGTGTCTGGCTGTAGTGTTTCTGTGTCTGGCGTAGTGTTTCTGTGTCTGGCTGTAGTGTAGTGTTTGTGTGTCTGGCTGTAGTGTTTGTGTGTCGGCTGTAGTGTTTCTGTGTCTGGCTGTAGTGTTTCTGTGTCTGGCTGTAGTGTTTGTGTGTCTGGCTGTCGTGTTTGTGTGTCTGGCTGTAGTGTTTCTGTGTCTGGCTGTAGTGTTGGTGTGTCTGGCTGTAGTGTTTGTGTGTCTGGCTGTAGTGTTTGTGTGTCTGGCTGTAGTGTTTCTGTGTCTGGCTGTAGTGGTTTGTGTGTCTGGCTGTAGTGTTTGGTGTCTTCCTGCAGTGTTTCTGTGTCTTCCTGCAGTGTTTCTGTGTCTGGCTGTAGTGTTTCTGTGTCTGGCTGTAGTGTTTGTGTGTCTGCTGTAATGTTTTTTTCTGGCTGTAGTGGTTTCTGTGTCTGGCTGTAGTGTTTCTGTGTCTGGCTGTAGTGTTTGTGTGTCTGGCTGTAGTGTTTCTGTGTCTTGGCTGTAGTGTGTCTGTGTCTGGCTGTAGTGTTTCTGTGTCTGGCTGTAGTGTTTGTGTGTCTGGCTGTAGTGTTTCTGTGTCTGGCTGTAGTGTAGTGTTTGTGTGTCTGGCTGTAGTGTTTCTGTGTCTGGCTGTAGTGTAGTGTTTGTGTGTCTGGCTGTAGTGTTTGTGTGTCTGGCTGTAGTGTTTGTGTGTCTGGCTGTAGTGTTTGTGTGTCTTCCTGCAGTGTTTGTGTGTCTGGCTGTAGTGTTTGTGTGTCTGGCTGTAGTGTTTGTGTGTCTGGCTGTAGTGTTTTCTGTGTCTGGCTGTAGTGTTTCTGTGTCTGGCTGTAGTGTTTGTGTGTCTGGCTGTCGTGTTTGTGTGTCTGCTGTAGTGTTTCTGTGTCTGGCTGTAGTGTAGTGTTTGTGTGTCTGGCTGTAGTGTTTGGTGTGTCTGCTGTAGTGTTTCTGTGTCTGGCTGTAGTGTTTGTGTGTCTGGCTGTAGTGTTTGTGTGTCTCCTGCAGTGTTTCTGTGTCTTCCTGCAGTGTTTCTGTGTCTGGCTGTAGTGTTTCTGTGTCTGGCTGTAGTGTTTCTTGTGTCTGGCTGTAGTGGTTGTGTGTCGGGCTGTAGTGTTTCTGTGTCTGGCTGTAGTGTGTCTGTGTCTGGCTGTCGTGTTTCTGTGTCTGGCTGTAGTGTTTGTGTGTCTGGCTGTAGTGTTTTGTGTGTTGGCTGTAGTGTTTCTGTCTTCTTCAAGACGAAATGCCTTCACTGAAGTCCAGACTGAAGTTGGTGTCCTGACGCCTGTAGAGCGCCGTGCTGCTGCGATGCTCTGATGGACATTCACTTCCTGGCCTTTTCCACAACAGGACGGTAAGTGAGCCCAACGGGTCTGTACCGGGTCTGAAACGGGTCTGAACGGGTCTGAACCGGGTCTGAACCGGGTCCAGCTGGTCTCCGTACGTCCCGCGTTTCTGTTTCGGTCCATATTCTCCTGTTAGCACAGTACGTGATCTACACGGTGAAACATTGTAAACGTGAACGCGCACAGCGCCACCTCCTGTTGTGGCTGCAATTTACACACAGCTCAGTGAAGCTGACCCCCAGCCCCCAGCCCCCCAGCCCCAGAACGAATCCAGACAAACTTCTGCTGGTTCGAGCTTCGTTTGTGCGATGTGTACAGTAGAAGTTTTGGTTTGTGCTGCTTTCGTTCGGAGATATTCCAAGTTATAGTTTTGCTCAGGGATGGCATCACTAACCCCACCCCCCCCCCACCCCCCCCCCCACCAC